>NC_141874.1:221213169-221516199 GCF_056163025.1 Triticum urartu | reverse complement strand
CAAAGAGTAACGGATTGAGTTATCCTCCCTTTTTAAGCAAATCAGTCTGTCTGTTAGTCTTCACGTCCAAAAAATTATGGGGCACTCCAGAGGATTTGCTTGGTAACCAACTTCGCCCAAAAAATCAATTTGATCGAGCGACGAAGTTGAAGCCCCGCCGTCCCTTTACCACCACCATCTTGGACAGGGTGAATTAAGAGAGGAGTCGACCCGAAGCTCCCGAGAAACACTGAAGGGCTTCATGACGCAGCGCCTCTAGGTCGTTCTGTATGTGCTCCATGATTGAAATTATGGTGCCATCTGCGGCGCAACCACCATATCGGGTGCATCCACCATATTGATCGATGTAGCTCTCGCCGATGAACCGAGGACCTTGTCGACAAGCAGGTAACTAATCGCTTACATCGATTCCCGTTTGTATCTCTCAAATTGACCTCGATGTGCTGTCGATTTTGCTTCATGGTGTCTGTTTTCGCTCAAGTTACAGTACTAGGCAAAATTTAAAGGCCCCACCGCCAGTTGGTACCTCCATTGGGGCACCTAATTCGTGTCGGGTTGTTCTTGATTCCTCCATGGATCCAACCGTTATCCTATGTGAATTGCTGATTATATTGCCATTCTTTCTGTAATTATATTCACAGGAGAATGAATTTTTGTATTGTTTGCAACCCCCACTGATGCATGTTTATTGATTTGTTCTTCTAAAAAAAATTAGTTGTGCTATCTGACTTGCTACATCAGTACAGGGCATAGATGGTTATGGCACTTGGACGGGTGGAGTTCTGAAATTTATTCGACATGCACAATATCATAACATGATTTTTTTACTCTAGATCAGGCTGTCAAGCAGTTCAAGCAATTCTTCAACACTGCAGATTGTTTCTCTAGCTTTATGTATGGGAGACCAAACATAATTCATGTTTTAATGTTTACTTCCAGAAGACCAAGCATATGTTGTATCACCATCATGTCTCGGATATACCCAGGTAAGTAAATAAATAATTATGCTTCAACTCATGTACGCCTGAAATTAGTAGGAAGAAAACTACTTAGGGCTATCTGTGGTCGTTATTAGAAGGGCAAAGGGAGCCGCACCTAACTCCGGGGGTCATAAACATAGTCTAAGTATCAGGGCTAATAACCACCCTGTAAGGCTCCAAAAAGGTACTCCCTCTGGTCTAAAATACACGTATTTTGGACCGGAGGGTGTATTTGTTTCCCTTACCATGCCCATGATGTAGCTCCAAGTAAACTGATGTCACTTCGCACACGTATTCCTCTCCCTTTCTTTTGTGTGTGTGTGATTATATATTCATTTTTTTCTATTTTTTTAATCAGTAATGCCCGCTGCTTTTTCATTCAGCTTGATGCTCAACAAATTGTTTTGGGTACAAGAATTGCGTTATTACTTACCGATGTTGCTTATGCCGTGCAGGTACTCCACGAAATGCAACTTAGCAAATTTTATACCATTAAGCTGACTTTTCGGTGAAGAATTTTGATCATTCGTATGCCCCCTCCATTTTTCATGAATTGAAGTTTTATCATAGTTTCCAAGCATCAAATTATTTGTTGCCCTCTTAGATCAATCCTCAAGTTTTGCTGTAAGTTGAGTGCCGCCTTCTGAAAAATGTTAATGTTGGTAACAAACTTTTTTCCTAATTGCTTATGTATCTGTAAATCTTCATCTCCCCATTGCAATTTGTCGGAAGTGAAGATGTACTCCAACAATTTGAAACTATTTTCTCACTTGCTTTCAGTAGAACTCTTTTATTATATGTGTGAACTGGTCACAATGAATTCATCCTTTGTTTTTTAGTAGAATAATATCAAAATATTTCATGTTGCGATAAGGTGCCACATTACTAGAGACTAATCTACATTGGACTGTTATATGCCTTTCTAAAAAAGATTGATGTGTATACTAAATGTGTATTGTGATTGGATTGCATCTGAGTTGCATTTCATATTTATCATGTTACCGCTGTAAAGTGCATGCATTCTCACTTTTGAATCGTGTATTTATACAATTGCGCCATAGATAATTTATGCTACTCCACATTTACACACTTCCTAATTAACATAGCAGCCTATTGACAGAAAAGTTGCCCTTAATATTCCCACTACATTTATCTAATGAGTGCTCCATATTGTGATTCAAAGAGTTTTTCTAATTCACATAGCAGCCTATTGTCAGCACATTTTTCTAATTCACCTACTGTTCTTCTCTATCTTTTTGCGAGGGAGCATCTTCTATTCAACCAAACACTTTTCAAATTGTTTTATATCATCTCTCAAAAAATAGTGCTCCATATCATGCAAGGGTTTCCCGCAGAAAGGGGGGGTATCCTCTAGTATCCTGTTATTATTAGTGCTAACCTTACAAAGCATGAAGAGAAGAAATTATTGAAAACTCTAAAGAAGCAGCGTGTCGCTATTGGATATACTCTTGATGATCTTAAGGGCATTAGTCCCACTCTATGTTAGCACAAAATTAAATTGGAGAAAGATTTTAAACCAGTTGTTGATCACCAACGACGGTTAAATCCTAAGATGAAAGAAGTGGTAAGAAATGAAATACTAAAGCTTCTGGAGGCAGGTATAATTTATCCTATTGCTGATAGTCAATGGGTAAGTCCTGTTCATTGTGTGCCTAAGGAGGGAGGTATTACTGTTGTTCCTAATGATAAGAACGAATTGATTCCACAAAAAATTGTTACAGGTTATAGAATGATAATTGATTTTCGCAAATTAAATAAAGCTACTAGAAAGGATCATTACCCTCTACCTTTTATTGACCAAATGCTAGAAAGACTATCCGAACATACACATTTTTGCTTTCTAGATGGTTATTCTAGTTTCTATCAAATACCAGTGTCAAAAGATGATCAAGAGAAAACCACTTTTACTTGCCCTTTCGGTACCTTTGCTTATAGAAGTATGCCTTTTGGTTTATGCAATGCACCTGCTACCTTTCAAAGATGCATGACTGCTATATTCTTTGATTTTTGTGAAAAGATTGTTGAGGTTTTCATGGATGATTTCTCCGTTTATGGAACTTCTTTTGATGATTGCTTAAGCAACCTTGATCGAGTTTTGCAGAGATGTGAAGAAACTAATCTTGTCTTGAATTGGGAAAAGTGTCACTTTATGGTCAATGAAGGTATTGTCCTGGGAAATAAAATTTCTGAAAGAGGTATTGAAGTTTATAAAGCTAAAGTTGATGCTACTGAAAAAATGCCATGTCCTAAAGATATCAAAGGTATAAGAAGTTTCCTTGGTCATGTTGGCTTCTATAGGAGGTTTATTAAAAACTTCTCTAAAATTTCTAGGCCTCTCACCAATCTCTTACAAAAAGATGTTCCTTTTTTTTATGATGATTGTGTAGAAGCATTTGAAATACTTAAGAAAGCCTTGATTTCTGCACCTATTGTTCAGCCACTTGATTGGAATTTACACTTTGAAATTATGTGTGATGCTAGTGATTATGCTGTTGGTGATGTTCTAGGACAAGGAGTTGATAAGAAATTAAATGTTATTATGTATGCTAGTAAAACTCTAGACAGTGCCCAGAGAAATTATGCTACTACTGAAAAAGAATTTTTAGCGGTTGTATTTGCATGTGATAAGTTCAGACCTTATATTCTTGATTCCAGAGTAACTGTTCACACTGATCATGTTGCTATTAAATATCTTATGGAAAAGAAAGATGCTAAACCTAGACTTATTAGATGGGTTCTCTTGCTACAAGAATTTGATTTGCATATTATTGATAGAAAGGGAGTTGAGAACCCCATTACAGACAACTTGTCTAGGTTAGAGAATGTTCTTGATGACCCACTACCTATTGATGATAACTTTCCTGATGAACAATTAGCTGTCATAAATGCTTCTCGTAATACTCCATGGTATGCTGATTATGCTAATTACATTGTTGCTAAATTTATACCACCTAGTTTCACATACCAACAAAAGAAAAAGTTTTTCTATGAGTTAAGACATTACTTTTGGGATGACCCACACCTTTATAAAGAAGGAGTAGATGGTGTTATTAGACATTGTGTACCTGAGCATGAACAGGAACAAATCCTTCGCAAGTGCCACTCCGAGTCTTATGGAGGACACCACACTGGAGATAGAACTACACATAAGGTATTGCAATCTGATTTTTATTGGCCTACTCTCTTCAAGGATGCTCATAAGTTTCTCTTGTCTTGTGATGAATGCCAAAGAATTGGTAATATTAGTAGATGTCAGGAAATGCCTATGAAGTATTCACTTGTTATTGAACCATTTGATGTTTGGGGCTTTGATTATATGGGGCCTTTTCCTTCCTCTAATGGGTATACACATATTTTAGTTGTTTTTGATTACGTTACTAAGTGGGTAGAAGTTATTCCAACTAGTAGTGCTGATCATGACACTTCTATTAAGATGCTTAAAGAAGTTATTTTTCCGATGTTTGGAGTCCCTAGATATTTAATAACTGATGGTGGTTCACATTTTATTCATGATGATTTTCGTAAAATGCTTGCTAAATATGATGTCAACCATATAACTGCATCTCCATATCATCCTCAGTCTAGTGGTCAAGTAGAATTGAGCAATAGAGAGATTAGATTAATTTGGCAAAAGGCTATTAATAGATCCAAAAAGAATTGGTTTAAGAAACTTGATGATGCATTATGGGCTTATAGAACTGCTTATAAAAACCCTATGGGTATGTCTCCGTATAAAATGGTTTACAGAAAAGCATGTCATTTACCTCTTGAACTAGAACATAAGGCATATTGGGCTATTAAAGAGCTCAACTATGATTTTAAACTTGCCGGTGAGAAGAGGTTATTCAACATTAGCTCACTTGATGAATGGAGAACCCAAGCCTATGAGAATGCCAAGTTGTTTAAAGAAAAGGTTAAAAGATGGCATGCCAAGAGGATAAAAAAACGTGAGTTTAATGTAGGTGAACATGTTTTGCTATACAACTCTCGTTTAAGATTTTTTTGCAGGAAAGCTTCTCTCTAGATGGGAAGACCCTTACATCATCGAGGAGGTCTATCGTTCCGGTGCCATAAAAATCAACAACACCAAAGGCACAAACCCAAAGGTGGTAAACGGTCAAAGAATCAAACATTACATCTCAAGTACTCCCATAAATGATGAGACCAATATAATTAATATCGTAACACCGGAGGAGTACATAAGGGACACTTTCCAGAGTGTTCCAGACTCCAAAAAGGAATATGTATGTGGTACGGTAAGTAATCCGACTCCAAAATGTTTCTAGTAGAAATTTTTCTCCATTTTGGATTATTTAAAAAATTAGGAAAATTAAAAGTAGTACGAAAGAGACATGAGGCCTCCACAAGGGTAGAGGGCGCGCCCCCTGTCCTTGTGGTCACCTCGTGTACCCTCCGGACTCAGTTTTCTTGCACGATACTTCTTATGGTCAGTAAAAATTCATTATATAATCTCCCGAAGGTTTTGACCACCGTACCATGGCAAAATCTCCTATTTTTGTTTCGAGCTGTTATCTGCCAGAGTTTTCAAGGCCAGGCATCATGTCGTCCCCCTCCTCCAATAACGCGGGAGATGATGCTTGCCTGATGAAGATAGAGATGAAGAGATAAGAACTCGAGGAAATCAACGAGGGTGATAAGATCAAGAAGGCCCCAGAAGATCAAGTTCCGGCATCATAAGAAGAAGACATCCTCCAACCTTACTACAATCACCTTACTCCTACTGAAATTGAAGCTTTCAAGATCATTGAAATAGTTCGTGTGCAAAACAAGTATCTCACTCGTGAAAATATTCTATTGCAAGAGCATATCACGCACTCAAGGGCATTATTTGTAAATTGGAGCATCTCCCGCGCTCGATGTGTGGCACTACTTCACCAACAACTCCATCATCACCACCCCCGAAGAAAGAGACATAATTACATGGGTATAGGCACTCCCCTTGGCAATTGCCAAGCTTGGGGGCCCCGGTATCGTATCACCATCACACCTTTATCTTTATCGTTTTTTAGTTTGATCCTTTTGGTTTTATCTTAATCTAGTAGAATAAAGTTTTTAGTATGATCTAGCTTTGAGTTTTGTTTCGATCTCTATCTATGTAATCGAGTTCGTGAGTTATAGATAATAAAGAGTAGTGTTGAGGGCTTTGCTATATTGCTATGATCTTGAGGGAATTAAATAAAATAAATAATAAAAATAAATAAAAAGATCATATATTGATCTTATGGAGAGTAATTACTTCACATATAAAGAGTATGATGAATAAAAGTTGTTGAGAGTTGACAAACATAGTTTTGGTCATTGTTGCAATTAATAGGAAGTAATAAACAAAGAGAGGCTTCACATATAAATATACTATCTTGGACATCTTTTGTAATTGTGAGCACTCATTAAAATATGACATGCTAAAAAGTTGATGTTGGACAAGGAAGACAACATAATGGGTTATGTTTTCCTATATCTGAATAGAAGTTATATTGTCATGGATCATCCAACATGTTGAGCTTGCCTTTCCCTCTCATGCTAGCCAAATTCTTTGCACCAAGTAGAGATACTACTTGTGCTTCTAAACATCCCTAAACCCAGTTTTGCCACGAGAGTCCACCATACCTACCTATGGATTGAGTAAGATCCTTCAAGTAAGTTGTCATCGATGCCAGCAATAAAAATTGCTCTCTAAATATGTATGATCTATTAGTGTGAAGAAAATAAGCTTTATAAGAACTTGTAATATGGAAGAAATAAAAGCGACGGACTGCATAATAAAGGTCCTTATCACAAGCGGCAATATAAAGTGACATTCTTTTGCATTAAGATTTTATGCATCCAACCATAAAAGCGCATGACAACCTCTGCTTCCCTCTACATAGGGCCTATCTTTTACTTTTACCTTCTACCCTTATATAAGAGTCATGGTGATCATCACCTTTCCTTTTTACACTTTTTCCTTTGGCAAGCACTATGTGTTGGAGAGATCCGGATATATATATCCACTTGGATGTAGGTTTTCATAAAGTATTATTGTTGACATTACCCTTGAGGTAAAAGGTTGGGAGGCAAAACTATAAGCCCCTATCTTTCTCTGTGTTCGATTGAAACTTTGAACCCATAAGTATCGCGTGAGTGTCAGCAATTGTGAAAGATTAAATGATAGTTGAATATGTGGACTTGCTGAAAAGCTCTTATATTGACTCTTTCCGATGTTATGATAAATTGCAATTGCTTCAATGACTGAGATCATAGTTTGTTAGTTTTCAATAAAGTTTCCGATTCATACTTTATCTAGTTAATGACTTGTTACTTTAGCATGAGAAATTATATGGCATTATATGTTGTTGTTCTAAACATGATCATGATCCCTCATGTCCGTATTTTATTTTATCGACAACTCCATCTCTAAACATGTGGACATATTTTTTGATATCGGCTTTCGCTTGAGGACAAACAAGGTCTAAGCTTGGGGGAGTTGATACGTCCATTTTGCATCATGCTTTTATATTGATATTTATTGCATTATGGGTTGTTATTACACATCATATCACAATACTTATGCCTTTTATCTCTTATTTTATAAGGTTTACATGAAGAGGGAGAATGCCAGCAGCTGGGATTCTAGACTGGAAAAGGAGCAAATATTAGAGACCTATTTTGCCCAACTCTAATAGTCCTAAAACTTCATGGAGCATGTTTTTGGAATATATAAAAAATATTGGGCGAAGAAAGAACCAGAGGGGGCCACCAGCCAGCCATAAGGTTGGAGGGCGCGCCCCCCATCCTTGTGACCCCCCTGGCAAGCCCTCGATGCTCATCTTCTGCTATATGGTGTGTTTTGACCTGGACACAACCAGAAGAAAGCTTTCAGGATGAGTCGCCGCCTTCTTGAGGTGGAACCTGGGCAGAACCAATCTAGGGCTCCGGTAGAGCTATTCTGCCGGGGAAACATCCCTCCGTGAGGGGAAAATCATCACCATCGATACTCTCATTGGGCGGGGGTCAATCTCCATCAACCTCTTCACCAGCACCATCTCATCTCAAACCCTAGTTCATCTCTTGTATCCAATCTTTGTCCAAAACCTTAGATTGGTACCTGTGGGTTACTAGTAGTGTTGATTACTCCTTGTAGTTGATGCTAGTTGGTTTATTTGGTGGAAGATCATATGTTCAGATCCTTTATGCATATTAATAACCCTCTGATTTTGAACATCAATATGCTTTCTGAGTGGTTACGTTTGTTCCTGAGGACATGGGAGAAGTCTTGCTATAAGTAGTCATGTGAATTTGGTACTCGTTCGATATTTTGATGAGATGTATGTTGTCTCTCCTCTAGTGGTGTCATGTGAACGTCAAGTACATGACACTTCACCATTGTTTGGGCCTAGAGGAAGGCATTGGGGAGTAATAAGTAGATGATGGGTTGCTAGAGTGACAGAAGGTTAAATCCTAGTTTATGTGTTGCTTCGTAAGGGGCTAATTTGGATCCATATGTTTCATGCTATGGTTAGGTTTACCTTAATTCTTATTTCATAGTTGCAGATGCTTGCGACAGGGTTTAATCATAAGTGGGAGGCTTGTCCAAGGAAGAGCAGTACCGAAGCACCGGTCCACCCACATATCAAACTATCAAAGTAACGAACGTGAATCATATGAGCATGATGAAAACTAACTTGACAACAATTCCCATGTGTCCTCGGGAGCGCTTTGCATTATATAAGAGTTCTTCCAGGCTTGTACTTTGCTACAAAAAGGAATGGGCCACCTTGTTGCACCTTGTTTTCTTTTATTTCTTGTTACTCGTTACGATTTATCTTGTCACAAAACTATCTGTTACCGATTATTTCAGTGCTTGCAGAGAATACCTTGCTGGAAACCACTTGTCTTTTCCTTCTGCTCCTCGTTGGGTTCGACACTCTTACTTATTGAAAGGACTACGATAGATCCCCTATATTTGTGGGTCATCACTAGCACAGTAGGCTGAACTAAATCTATACCAATATAAAAAGACCCAAAGAGGCAGATCCAACAAATCCCGGCCGTTAAATCAGGTCAATCCAACCACTCGGGTTGCTCCAATGGCGAGCGCTCAACACGTTTAGTGTGTAGTTAATGTGCAAATAATATCCTACCTAATATTTATGGGTAATTAATATATTACTTAATATCAACGTGCATTGCACGTAAACATTTACTAGTAACAAGAAATAAGCCACATCATGTTTAAAAAAATCATTGTAAAAACATACGGCCCTCTCTTTGAAGCCCTCATGAAGTTTGATGTAGAAGTGCTTGGCATGCATTCATGGCCACTAGGCACTGCGAATCCAAATCATCTATTTAGTAGAAAAAGCATTTGAATGTGATTTTAATGAGATTCAAAGAGATTGATGACGGATTTGCCTACATTTTTTGGTTGATTCCGCCAACTTAGGGTTTTCTAGGGGTTGTCGAGTGATACACCTCCAACATATCTATTTTTCCAAACACTTATGCTCCTGTTTAGGCCTCTAATTTGCATGATTTGAGTGGAACTAACCCGGACTGACATTGTTTTTAGCGGAATTACTTTGGTGTTGTTTTGTGCAGAAATAAAAAGTTCTCGGAATTGGACAAAACTTTACGGTGATTTATTCTGGAATAAACAAAAAATACTACAGTAAAGAAGTGCTAGAGGGGGACCACCATAGACCCACATGTTGGGGTGCGCGCCTCCCCCTCCCCCCGCGCAGGGCGCGTCAGGAAGGCTTGCGGGTCCCTTGGACCCCTTCCTGACCTAATTCTAGCGCTACAAACTCCGTCTTCCCGAGAAAAAAGCCAGATAGAAAATTTCATCATGTTTTACAATATGGAGCTGCCACCACCTCATGTTCTTCGTCGGGCCCCTAATTTGGAGTTCGTCATCATCACTGACTCTTCTACATCAACAATTTCATGATGCTCACAATCATCTATGAGTAATTCCCTTGTAGGCATACTGGAGGTAGATGGAGATGGATGGGATTTCATATGCAATCATGTCAATTTGTTAGGGCTTGATCCATAGTATCCACTATGTTCTGAGATTGATGTTGCTATGACTTTGATATGCTTAATGCTTATCACTAGGGCTCGAGTGCCATGATTTGAGATTCGAACATGTTATACTTTCATGAATATATCTGCGTTCTTGATCTTACCTGCAAGTTTTATGCACATGTTATCGTTCTAAACCCTAGACCCCCAAAGGTGACCTCGAATTAGGATATCGACTGGGATGACTTTAACTTGAGGAGTTCATGTATTGATCATGTGTTAATGCTTTATTTTGGTTCTCTGTTAAAAGGAGCGTCTTAATGATCCTTAGTTTTCGTTAGGACCCCGCTGCCACAGGACGGTAGGACAAAAGATGCCATGCAAGTTCTTACTGCAAACACGTTCTAACATGATCTAGTTTCGAAGTTTTAGATGCGATAAATCAAACGATGAAAAAATGGTTCATGATTTAGACACACGGTTCAAGAGATCAAACATTTTGAAAATGCGAATGTATGAAAAAATATGAAAAAACTCTCGGTTGCCACAAGTGGCGCAAATGCAGTGCACCACTTGTCAAAGTGAGAGAAGACGAAGGAGTGACATGTGCAAGAGGTACCCTCTTAACTAATTTTTTTGAGCAAACGCACGCTTTATTGATTATCCGAAATAGTAGAGTTTAAGGGTACAATAGCTGGATCATGAGTGAGATCGAGCCAAATATAGCGACCAACACCTAGGCTTCATTTGGATGCCAGGGGAGCCATCCCCAGGGAACATGTGCCTCAGGTGATTTTTTTCTTGTGCGAACTTTAACCCCATGGAAAAGCTAAAATATCCTTTGACTGGAGGGATGATGGGGATGACAGGGGAAGGCCAAACTGGGAACAAAGAGTTGAAGCAGCAAAATTTCGAATGGAATAGCGCTCCATCCGGACAACCTCCGCATCAATCGCGGCCATGGTGTCACTGCCAATTAGTCACAATTTGTGAAGGATATGAAGATGCAACTTCTGAGAGCACAAAGATAACAATAGCAGCGCATGCATGCGCGAGGCAAAGCTGTCCTCGCCAAACACCACGAGATCTGCGAGATAGTTCCAACAGCTAGGGGCAGGCAGATTTGAAGCTTTGCCGGGTGCAGATCCATTGGTGGCGGTCACCCCTTAGCCTCATGGTCAATGTGCTGCCAGCAAAGAGAGGACCTTCTAGGCAGAAGGGAGCTTAGATGAAGGAGGAGGAAGACCGACAAACCTTTATCATCGTCATTGCTAGAGGGGCGGAGCGATCGGTGGAGAGGTAGTGGGCCTCATCGTTCCATGTCGTCGGACAGAGAACCTGGATTTCACAAAACACCATCACATCTCAGTCGCGAGAGCCAGTGAGATGAGGCTTTCCTCCCTGACATGTGGAGGCGTGGAAATCTCAGCCGGGGAAAAGCCGTAGAAAGAGCCGGGATCCCTCCCCTTTATGCGGAACCAAATAAAGCGGCTAGCTCCCCTGGCCTGATTCGGCCCGGGGCTTCCCCACCCAAGGAAAGGAGGGGGATCCCAGGAGGATCCCCGATTACCAAATGAGCCCCTAACGAAAAAGCGTACTCTTTTTGTAAACTTTTATAACATCACGTTATAAAAGTTTACAGAAGGAGTACTTTGCAAGGTTATATGTCTCAAAATTGAACTTCCTATATACTCTGAAACCCTTACATTTTTTTGAAGATCTCAACCCTTAACTTCACTTTTTAGGAGACTTAACTTTTTTTGAGGGGGAAACCAAGTTTTATTGAGCAAAAACCACAGAGTGTGAGATACATATCTGGTCATGGGATTGGCCGAACCAAATGCATCGTCCCGGACCTAATGACCAAATGAGTCGTCCCGGACCTAATGAGAGTGCAAACTTGGCTAATCTATGTGCCTCAACATTGATGGCACGACCTTCAAAAGTAAAATTACAGTTAAAGAAATAGCTATATTATTAATCTCAGCAATAATGGCGCCATTGGTTCCTCGGCTCCTGTTGTTGATAGCTCCAACTACCCCTTTAGAATCTGATGCAACAACTAGGTTGTGGATGTTGAGATATTGTGCCAATGCAAGCGCCTGCCTGCCTGCTACAGTTTCAAGAATATCAGGGTCATCAACTCCTTCAATCACGAGGGCTGAGCTACCCAAAAAAGTTCCCATTGCATCTCGGCAAACAGCCGCCACTGAGCCCCCGAGTCCCTTGCGACAAGCCGCATAGACGTGAATTTTGCATGGCCCGGTGGCGCTGCTTTTGGGCGCGGGGCGATTGCATTGGCCATAGGCGCAGTTTGCTGGTTCTGAGGCTGAGTTGGTGCAGCCACCAGATTCAATTCCTGGAGGTATCTGTTGATGAAACCATTGATAGTTTGGGGGCTTGGGAATAAACCCTCATGAATAGCTTCCAGTCCCGCTGCCCAAATAGCCCATAGTGTAACCGAAAGCTTCACAAAAAGCTCATGCGATAACGAAATCATGAGGGTGAATAACCATTGTTTAGCTTTTGGCTCGGTAATACTAGTTGCTAGGGTTTGCGCCAATTCGTCATCCACAAGAGCTCAAGTGCACCTTGACATAGTACACTCCAAGAGGAGGGAGCCACTGGTTAACGAGCGCTCCTTCGGGAGCCTCGCAACGATCAGCGCCACTTGGCGCACTCTCAGCAATTCGCCATGTGTCGCGCTCTGGGCGCTCCCTTCGGATTTTATTTTTTTTATTTTTCCGCACGCATTTTTGGCTATTTAAACGGGTTTTCCTGGGTTTTTTTGGACGTTTTGGTTTTCCACTGGTCTTCCTTAGCTTTTCGATAAAAAAATCGATTTTTTTGCGCGAAAAAACATGTTTTTTTCCTTTTGCGAGAGTCACGGTTTTTCTTCCACGAGAGGCACGGTTTTGCTTTCGCGAGAGTCACGGCCGTGCCTCTTGGAAACGGGAAAAAACGCATTTTCTATTTTTTTTTCCTTTCGCGAGAGTCACAGTTTTGCTTCTGCAAGAGACATGGTTGTGCTTTCGCCAGAGTCACGGCCGTGCCTCTCGGAAACGGAAAAAACACGTTTTCTTTTTTTTTCTTTCGCGAGAGTCACGATTTTGCTTCTGCGAGAGGCACGGTTGTGCTTTCACGAGAGTCACGGTCGTGCCTCTCGGAAACGAAAAAACATGTCTTCTGTTTTTTTTCTTTCGCGAGAGTCACGGTTTGGCTTCCACGACAAGCACGGGTGTGCTTTCGCGGGAGTCACGGCTATGCCTCCTCGGAAACGAAAAAAACGCGTGTTTCTATTCTTTTTTTCCTTCCGGGAGAGTCACGGTTTTGCTTCCGCGAGAGGCACGGGCGTGCCTTTTTTGGAAAGGGGAAAAACCCATGCTCCTGGTTCAGTTTTTTTTCCGGTTTTTTGTGAAAAAAAGGTTCGGCAAAACCTATCAACATGGGATCAAGTTTTGAAGATCTCAACACGAGGAATCCAATGGTGAAAGCAGTTTGAGATTTGGACGTACGGTTTGAGAGATAAACCATTATGAATAAACTGATCTACGAAAAAAGAGAAAACTCCCAGGTTGCAACAAGTGGTGCGCTGCATGTGCGCCACTTGTCGCAACCTGGGGAGTTGGAGTGATTTTTGCAACGACTACTCCTCAACTAGTGATGTCGCCAAGAGGAGACTTAACTTTTTTTTGAGGAAAAAGAGGAGACTTAACTTAACTAGTAGAACGCCCGTGCGTTGCTACGGGCTCTTTGTATATAACAATAGTTCAACATCGGTTGTGTATAATATATACTATACCCTCGTACTAATTATGCTTATGCATCATTGTCGACCTTTTTTATGTAAAGACCCTCTTTCTCACTCTGGCTCTCATCTCCAACACTCTTCTTTCTCTCTCTCCATCCATTTTCCTATTGTGCCCTCATCTTCTCCATCCTCTCAAATTCCCTCAATCAGTTATTTAAGTGTTTGACTATACACAAAATAATATTTTCCAGTGTAATATTTCCAGGACTAAGAGCATCTTCAATAGACGGTCCATATGTAAAAATAACCAACTTTTGAATCTTCTGAGGCAAAAAATATCTCTCCAACAGATGGTTCATATGCAAAAAAAATTACATTTCCGCCTCCACGAGATGTAAAATACAACACCTCGCAGTGCAAATTTACATCTCCGGAGGTAGGAGATGTAAAAACGGCGGTCGTGCACCAACGCCCAACCGCCCTTCAGTTCATTTTCGCCCTTCTTCCTCCCGCCCGCCCCGCCGCAGCTACCCGACGCCGTCCCGCCGCAGTTCCAGCCCCGTCCCTACCCCCGCCGCCGATTCCACCCCGCTTGGACTGCAGCCCGCCGTCGTACAGGTGGATCGGGCCGTCGCCGCACCGCGCCGCCCCGCCCCAACCCGTCCGCCTTAGCCCCGGCCCGGCCCTGCCTGCCTCCGCCCCGCTCCGGCCTCTGCCCGCCCCCGCCCGCATCGCTCGCCGCTACCGCCCGCCCTTGTCGGCACTACACACTGCCGCCCCGCTCCGTCCGCCTCTGCCCCATGCCGCACGCCGCTGCCCGCTCCTCGCTCGGCCGCCGCCCCGACCTCTCCCCATCTGCCACCGCCCCGACTCGCTCCGGCCGCCGCCGCCACCCGATGGCGCCGAAGAAGACGCCGAAGGGCAATTCGGGTTTCTTCGGCGTGAGGGTGAAGCCCTCCGGGAACTTCGAAGTGGAGTACTCTGACGTCGGGCGGCGTTGGTGGCTCAGCACATATCCCACTACCGACAAGGTTGCGCGTGCCTACGACGTGGCGGTGTGGCATGTCAAACGGCCAAAGACAGACCTCAACTTCCTGGCAATCGAGACCTGGGCGGTGGTAGAGAGGCTCGTGCTGCAGGGCATCCGGATGGAGGAGATGCCGACGAAGAAGAAGAAGAGACCGGCGATTGTCGTCACTCCCGGTTAGAGCGACGAGGTGGCGATGGCTCGGTTTGTGCGGGAGCATCCCGAGTATGCCCAAGCCGAGTAGGAGTACTACTGAAAGCGTGATGCCGAGGAGAAGAAGAAGGAGGAGGAGGTGAAGAAGGAGGAGGAGGCCGGCCCCTCGAGGGTGATCCCCATCCTCCATCATCGTCGGAGGAGGACGAGGAGTTCTAGGGGCTCTCGGATGACTCCGAAGAGTCGTACTGGATGCCCTCGGACAACGAGTAGTTCTGCTAGTTTAAATTTATGTCATCTATGTCTGAACTATGTTCGAATTTGATGTTTGAACTATGTTGAGATGAAGTAGTAGTTGGTCGTTTTCAGAATTTTACATCTTCGTTTTGGACCATCTGTTGGAGTTGCTCTTTTACATCTCCGTTTTGGACCATCTGCTGGAGTTAAGCCTTTTTCGGAGATGTAAAAAGCACTTTTTGGTGATGTAAATTTTTACATCACCAGTTTGGATCACCAAAATATACATCATCTATTGAAGATGCTCTAAGCATTATATTTGCCACCACAACAAAAGGAATTTCATGGAAATTGTTTTGGGTGATTCGCTCTATCCTTAAAAGTTTTCAGGGGTCATGAGAAATGTTTTGTGGAGCACTACAACACACTCCACACATATGGTGGCGTAATTTTCATTTTTTGATAAGAAAATGTATAATTTTTTTATCTATTTGTGTGAAGCATTGTAAGCAGGATAGTTAGGTTTGTGTGGATATCATGATACGAACCAGAATATTGGCAAGTTTAAAATATTTCATGGCAATAATCTATATACTCTCTTTATAATTCATTTTGCACTATCATAAACCAAGTCATTACAAACACTACTTTCCTTGGTCCATCAAGTATTCTCTTAGCCCATTGAATAACCTTAGCAAGAAATTTTTTACACATAGCGAAGTGCTAATATTTATACATCAAATACATCAAAGCTTAACCAGCCTATAGATTTTTCCTACATTAAAACCAATTAACTCTTATATGAGGTAGTTATTTCACCACATGAAAATTTCTTCTAATTACCTCCATCCCCTTATAGCAGCACCCTCATAAGCACTCCTACTTCCTATGAAGTTGAATATTCATCAAATGTTAATGTCTCATTTTCTTCCTTGACGTCTTATACTATTTATTTTCATGGGTATAGGGTGCTTTGCTTTCATTTGTGGTGATATTCTGCTATGTCATTTGTAAAAACATGTCTACTTTGTAGTATCCAATGTATCATGCGTTTGTGTCTTCTCGCTGTATAGTCTCAACTGCAGATAAGGCTTAAAAACAACGGTCACGTGTAAGATCTGGGATATTTACTTCAGCGACATTGATGGTAGCTATCTGCAGGTTTTCTTCAGTCAACAGCTCTGACTAGCGTACCCGCTGATAATTCTACCTTGGTTGTAGGCAAGTAGGATGGTGCTACCTCTTGAGCACTGCGTTGGATTTCCTTGAAGAGGAAAGGATGATGCAGCAAAGTAGCGTAAGTATTTCCCTCAGTTTTTGAGAACCAAGGTATCAATCCAGTAGGAGGTTGCGCGCGCGTCCCTAGTACCTGCACAAAACAAATAACTCCTCACAACCAACGTGATAAGAGGTTGTCAATCCCTTCACAATCACTTACGAGAGTGAGATCTGATAGATATGATAATATAATATTTTTGGTATTTTTGTGATAAAGATGCAAAGTAAAATAAAGGCAAAGTAAAAAAGCAAAGGAAATAACTAAGTATTAGAAGATTAATATGATGAAGATAGACTCGGGGGCCATAGGTTTCACTAGTGGCTTCTCTTAAGAGCATAAGTATTTTACGGTGGGTGAACGAATTACTGTTGAGCAATTGACAGAATTGAGCATAGTTATGAGAATATCTAGGTATGATCATGTATATAGGCATCACGTCCGAGACAAGTAGACCGACTCCTGCCTGCATCTACTACTATTACTCCATTCATCGACCGCTATCCAGCATGCATCTAGAGTATTAAGTTCACGAAAACAGAGTAACGCCTTAAGCAAGATGACATGATGTAGAGGGATAAATTCATGCAATATGATAAAAAACAATCTTGTTATCCTCGATGGCAACAATACAATACGTGCCTTGCTGCGCCTACTGTCACTGGGAAAGGACGCCGCAAGATTGAACCCAAATCTAAGCCCTTCTCCCATTGCAAGAAAGATCAATCTAGTAGGCAAACCAAACTGATAATTCGAAGAGACTTGCAAAGATAACCAATCATACATAAAAGAATTCAGAGAAGATTCAAATATTGTTCATAGATAATCTTGATCATAAACCCACAATTCATCGGTCTCAACAAACACACCGCAAAAAGAAGATTACATCGAATAGATCTCCATAAGAGAGGGGGAGAACATTGTATTGAGATCCAAAAAGAGAGAAGAAGCCATCTAGCTAATAACTATGGACCCGAAGGTCTGAGGTAAACTACTCACACTTCATCGGAGAGGCTATGGTGTTGATGTAGAAGCCCTCCGTGATGGATACCCCCTCCAGCGGAGCTCCGGAATAGGCCCCAAGATGGGATCTCATGGATACAGAAGGTTGTGGCGGTGGAATTAGGTTTTTGTCTCCGTATCTGATTGTTTGGGGGTACGTAGGTATATATAGGAGGAAGGAGTACATCGGTGGAGCAACAGGGGGCCCACGAGGGTGGAGGGCGCGCCTGGGGGGTAGGCATGCCCCCTACCTCGTGGCCTCCTCTTTTGTTTCTTGACGTAGGGTCCAAGTCTCCTGGATCATGTTTGATGAGAAAATCACGTTCCCGAAGGTTTCATTCCGCTTGGACTCCGTTTGATATTCCTTTTCTTCGAAACCCTAAAATAGGCAAAAACAACAATTCTGGGATGGGCCTCCGGTTAATAGGTTAGCCCCAGAAATAATATAAAAGTGGATAATAAAGCCCAATAATGTCCAAAACAGTAGATAATATAGCATGGAGCAATAAAAAATTATAGATGCGTTGGGGACGTATCAGCTGGTATGTTCATCTATTATCAGGAACTCCTCTTCACATCTGAATTTTGGTGGAACAACAATTCTACTGAGATCCTGGCATTAAAAGTAGCACGGCAAAGACCGGAAAACAAATTTTGTCAGATAATAGAAATTTAGAATCATTGAGGGACATAATACCACTCTGCTATCAAATGGAGCATAATTGCATCACAAAATATTTGAGCTAGCATGTCTTCTTTTCCCGATCAAATATATGTATTTCTTTTCCAAGAATCAATACTATTTTTAGGCAAAGACGAAAACCAAGCTTTAGCACGATCTCTAAGCGAAAAAGGAAATAGCTTCAATTTAACAATATCATTATCCACATCTTTCTTCTTTTGCGTATCACACAAATCAACGAAGCTATTTAGATGGGTAGCGGCATCTTCACTAGGAAGGCCGGAGAATGGATCTTTCATGACAAGATTCTGCAAAGCAGCATTAATTTCACAAGATTCAGCATCGTTAAGAGGAGCAATTAGAGTGCTAATAAAATCATTGTTGTTGGTATTGGTAAAGTCACGCAATTTAGTGTTATCTTGAGCCATCGTGACAAGCAAGCAATCCAACACACAAGCAAACAAAAAGCAAGCGGGCAAAAAGAGGCAAATAGAGAAAGAGAGGGGGATAGAGAGAGGGGGGTGAATAAAACGGTAAGGGTGAAGTGGGGGAGAGGAAAACGAGAGGCAAATGGCAAAAAATGTAATGCGGGAGATAAGGGTTGTGATGGGTACTTGGTATGTTGAATTTTGCGTAGACTCCCTGACAACGGCGCCAGAAATGGCTCGTTGTCGGGAGTCAAATCTTGACTTGCGTGAACCTCCCCGATAACGGTGCCAGAAATTCTTCTTGCTACCTCTTGAGCACTACGTTGGATTTCCTTGAAGAGGAAAGGATGATGCAGCAAAGTAGCGTAAGTATTTCCCTCCGTTTTTGAGAACCAAGGTATCAATGCAGTAGGAGGTTGCGCGCGTGTCCCTAGTACCTGCACAAAACAAATAACTCCTCGCAACCAACGCGATAAGGGGTTGTCAATCCCTTCACGGTCACTTACGAGAGTGAGATCTGATAGATATGATAAGATAATATTTTTGGTATTTTTGCGATAAAGATGCAAAGTAAAATAAAGGCAAAGTAAAAAGCAAAGGAAATAACTAAGTATTGGAAGATTAATATGATGAAGATAGACCCGGGGGCCATAGGTTTCACTAGTGGCTTCTCTCAAGAGCATAAGTATTTTACGGTGGGTGAACGAATTACTGTTGAGCAATTGACAGAATTGAGCATAGTTATGAGAATATCTAGGTATGATCATGTATCTAGGCATCACGTCCGAGACAAGTAGACCGACTCCTGCCTGCATCTACTACTATTACTCCACTCATCGACCGCTATCCAGCATGCATCTAGAGTATTAAGTTCATGAAAACAGAGTAATGCCTTAAGCAAGATGACATGATGTAGAGGGATAAATTCATGCAATATGATAAAAAACCCCATCTTGTTATCCTCGATGGCAACAATACAATACGTGCCTTGCTGCCCCTACTGTCACTGGGAAAGGACACCGCAAGATTGAACCCAAATCTAAGCACTTCTCCCATTGCAAGAAAGATCAATCTAGTAGGCCAAACCAAACTGATAATTCGAAGAGACTTGCAAAGATAACCAATCATACATAAAAGAATTCAGAGAAGATTCAAATATTGTTCATAGATAATCTTGATCATAAACCCACAATTCATCGGCCTCAACAAACACACCGAAAAAAGAAGATTACATCGAATAGATCTCCACAAGAGAGGGGGAGAACATTGTATTGAGATCCAAAAAGAGATAAGAAGCCATCTAGCTAATAACTATGGACCCGAAGGTCTGAGGTAAACTACTCACACTTCATTGGAGAGGCTATGGTGTTGATGTTGAAGCCCTCCGTGATGGATACCCCCTCCGGCGGAGCTCCGGAACAGGCCCCAAGATGGGATCTCGTGGATACAAAAGGTTGCGGTGGTGGAAGTAGGTGTTTGGCTCCATATCTGATTGTTTGGGGGTACGTAGGTATATATAGGAGGAAGGAGTACGTCGGTGGAGCAATAGGGGGCCCACGAGGGTGGAGGGCGCGCCTGGGGGGTAGGCGCGCCCCCTACCTCGTGGCCTCCTCCTTTGTTCTTTACGTAGGGTCCAAGTCTCCTGGATCATGTTTGGTGAGAAAATCACGTTCCCGAAGGTTTCATTCCGTTTGGACTTCGTTTGACATTCCTTTTCTTCGAAACCCTAAAATAGGCAAAAACATCAATTCTGGACTGGGCCTCCGGTTAATAGGTTAGTCCCAAAAATAATATAAAAGTGGATAATAAAGCCCAATAATGTCCAAAACAGTACATAACATAGCATGGAGCAATCAAAAATTATAGATATGTTGGAGACGTATCTGTTGGGGAACGTAGTAATTTCAAAATATTTCCTACGCACACGCAAGATCATGGTGATGCATAGCAACGAGAGGGGAGAGTGTGTCCACGTACCCTCGTAGACCGAAAGCGGAAGCGTTAGCACAACGCGGTTGATGTAGTCGTACGTCTTCACGATCCAACCGATCATGTATCGAACGCACGGCACCTCCGAGTTCTGCACACGTTCAACTCGATGACGTCCCTCGAACTCCGATCCAGCCGAGTGTTGAGGGAGAGTTTTGTTAGCACGACGGCGTGGTGTCGATGATGATGTTCTACCAACGCAGGGCTTTGCCTAAGCACCGCTACGATATGATCGAGGTGGATTATGGTGGAGGGGGCACCGCACACGGCTAACAGATCAAGAGATCAATTGTTGTCTCTTTGGGGTGCCCCCTGCCCCTGTATATAAAGGAGTGGAGGAGGGGGAGGGCCGGCCCTCTATGGCGCGCCCTAGGGGAGTCCTACTCCCACCGGGAGTAGGATTTCCCCTTTCCTAGTAGAACTAGGAGCCCTTCCATGTAGTAGGAGTAGGAGGGAAGGAAAGGGAAGGGAAAAGGAGAAGGAAGGAAGGGGGCGCCCCCCTCTGAGGGAGTCCTGGATTAGGGGGTGTCCGGATGGCCGGACTATACCTTCAGCCGGACTCCTGGACTATGAAGATACAAGATTGAAGACTTCATCCCGTGTCCGGAAGGGACTTTCCTTGGCGTGGAAGGCAAGCTTGGCGGTACGGATATTCAGATCTCCTACCATTGTAACCGACTTTGTGTAACCCTAACCCTCTCCGGTGTCTATATAAACCGGAGGGTTTTAGTCCGTAGCACAACATACACAACAACAATCATACCATAGGCTAGCTTCTAGGGTTTAGCCTCTCTGATCTCGTGGTAGATCTACTCTTGTACTACCCATATCATCAATATTAATCAAGCAGGACGTAGGGTTTTACCTCCATCGAGAGGGCCCGAACCTGGGTAAAACTTCATGTCCCTTGCCTCCTGTTACCATTCGGCCTAGACGCACAGTTTGGGACCCCCTACCCGAGATCCGCCGGTTTTGACACCGACATTGGTGCTTTCATTGAGAGTTCCTCTGTGTCGTCGCCGTCAGGCTCGATGGATCCTACGATCACCAATAACGATGCAGTCCAGGGGGAGACCTTCCTCCCCGGACAGATCTTCGTCTTCGGCGTCTTCGCACTGCGGGCCAATTCACTTGGCCATCTGGAGCAGATCGAAAGCTACGCCCCTGGCCATCAGGTCAGATTTGGAAGTTTAAACTACATGGCTGACATCCGCGGGGACTTGATATTCGACGGATTCGAGCCACTGCCGAGCGCGCCGCACTATCCCGACGAGCATGATCTAGCTCTGCCGCCGAACAGTGCCCTGGAGGCCGCACCCGCACCGGCTTCGACCCTTAATTCGGAGCCAACCGCGCCGATTGAGGATGGGTGGTTGGACACCGCCTCGGGGGCTGCGATCCCAACAGCGATTGAACCGAACACCAGCCCCGCACTCGGCGAGACTCGTGACTCCAAGGAGCCGGACTCCTCTCTGGGCCCCGAACCCTTCGCGCCCCTGCCGATCGAATCTGATTGGGCGCCGATCATGGACTTTACTGCCGCGAACATCTTCCAGCACTCGCCTTTCGGCGATATTCTGAAGACACTAAAGTCTCTCTCTTTATTAGGAGAGCCCTGGCCGAACTACGGTCAGCAAGGTTGGGGTACGGACGATGAAGAAATTCAAAGCCCACCCACCACCCACTTTGTAGCCACTGTCGATGACTTAACCGACATGCTCGACCTCAACTCCGAAGACATCGACGGTATGGACGCCGATGAAGGAGACGATGAAGAACCAGCGCCTATTGGGCCCTGGAACACCACCTCGTCATATGACGTATACATGGTGGACGCACCAAAAGATGACGACGAGGAGCGGAAGGACGCACCGAAGGCTTGTTCCCTCGAAAAGCAGTCAAAGCGACGACGCAAGCGCCGCCCCAAATCCCACCTCGATAGAAATAGCGATCACACAGACCCGGTGCTGGAGCAGGGCGAACCGCTGCCGAACAACGGCAATCTGGATAATCAAACCAAACAAACAAATCCTATCAAGGATAATGGTCCGGACGACATAACGCCGGACAGGCACCCGGAGCAGTAGAATGCCCATAAAAGGCTTGTTGCCACCGCGAGGAGTCTGAAAAAGCAGAAGCAAAGGCTCAAGGCTGCACAAGACACACTCCAAATCAGATGGAGTAAAATACTCAACACAGCAGCGATGTACGGCGACGATCGCCCCTCCAAGAGCTACCCAAAGCGGAAGCTGCTACCTGAATTCGATGAGGAGGCCTCAGACCCCCCACAGCCAAATATCAAAGCAGCCACCTGGTCGGATAGACGACCCCTCTATCAACACAGAACGGCATACAACGCCGCTCACAATACAACACGCGACCCATGTGAGGGCTCGCACCCAAAGGATGGCGCAACAAGATCCATCTATGGACCACGCAAGCGCGCCCCAGCATACAATGCAACACAACAAACATCCGAACAACGCGGCACACCCAGCTACAGGGGTGCCGCACACCCCCTGTGTTTCACCGATGAGGTGCTGGACCATGAATTTCCAGAGGGATTCAAGCCCGTAAACATAGAGGCATACGACGGAACAACAGACCCTGGGGTCTGGATTGAGGACTACATCCTTCATATCCATATGGCTCAAGGAGATGATCTCCACGCCATCAAGTACTTACCCCTCAAGCTCAAAGGGCCAGCTCGTCACTGGCTCAAAGGCCTCCCCGAAAGCTCCATTGGAAGTTGGGAAGAGCTCGAAGACGCCTTTCGGGCAAATTTTCAAGGGACTTATGTCCGACCACCGGATGCGGACGATGGCGTGGTCGGCTTTCGGGCCAAAATTGCCACTGGCTAGCCATCTCCGGGCTTTCGGGCCAAAATAAGCCGAGAACGATGGCCGCATTAACAAACCTCATGACCCTCTTTTGCGTAGGTGAGGACAGCTGGCTAGCCAGATGCAGCACCAGCGATCCCAGTACATCTGAAGTTAGAGATGGAAACGGGAAATCACGGCGCAACAGCAATAACAAACGTCAGAATAAAGAAGACAGCACGAAGGGCACGGCAGTAAATGCCGGATTCAAAGTCTCTCGGCCAGGTCAAAAGCCGCCCCCTAAAGGCACCAGGGATGAACTGTCCAGCCTCAACAAAATTCTGGACCAAGTATGTCAGATCCATAGTACCCCAGGCAAACCTGCTAATCATACCCACAGAGAATGTTGGGTCTTCAAGCAGTCCGGCAAGCTCAACGCTGTACACAAGGGGGAGGATACACCAAGTGAAGACGAGGACGAACCTCCCAAGAAAGACACGGGGGAACAAAAAAAAATTCCACCCGAAGTCAAAATAGTAAACGTGTTACACGTGATCAAGGGAAAAAACAATGCGGCACTCCCAGAAAAAAATACCCAAGCGCCTATCACCGCAAAGTCCTGCCACTGGTCATCTCAACCGATCACTTTCGACCATCGCGATTACTCAGCAAGTATCCGACACGCAGGATGGGCTGCCCTGGTGTTAGACCCAGTAATTGGCGGATATCACTTCACATGAGTCTTGATGGACGGCGGCAGCAGCCTAAACCTAATATATCAGGATACAATCCATGGGATGGGGTTAGACCCAACACAAATTCGCCATAGCAACACTACCTTTAAAGGAGTAACGCCAGGCCCAGGGGCTTGTTGCACGGGATCCCTCCTACTACAAGTTATATTCGGCTCCCCCGATAACTTCCGTCGCGAGCATTTCACTTTCCACATCGCTCCGTTTCAAAGTGGCTATCAAGCACTGCTCGGACGTGAAGCTTTCGCTCGCTTTAATGCAATACCACACTACGCCTCCCTCACACTCAAGATGCCCGGTCCACGAGGCATCATCTCAGTGCACGGAAATATCAAGCGATCTCTGCGCGCCGAAGAGAGTGAGGCTGCCTTGGCAGCCGCACACTAAAGGCGCCCGAACCAGCGAAAGCATCCAATAGGTCGTCAAGACCTCAGACACAACTAATCAAGTCCGGTGCCACTACTTATACCGAATAAACGGTCACACCCCTATTTTTCAATACAAGGGGCTCAACGCGCGCAGACAAGTGGCAATTTCTTCTCATCTTGAATTACACATAGTTTCTTTAGAAAACTATCTTTTTGCACGACAACCTTTTCACCTAAATTCCTCTCTTTTACAGACGATCATCGTGCTACACCCGTCCAGGATACGGCACAACGGAGACACAGGCGCAGACGTGCAGTAGGGACCCGCCCCAAGGATTCTTTTTAGATTAAGACCCTGCGTAAACCTTTTTTACTGTCTCTTGTTGATACATATCCACCGTTGAGAAGGATGCTGATGTCTTGGCATGTGGCCACGCCAGAATAATGCACGTACCTGGACACAAGGGGCTTCTTACAAAGGCCATTCTTTAGGCCCGGTTAATACCACAAAGACCGAATACATTAGGGAGTGTTCGGCGTCGCGAGTTTGGCCCTATATGCATCAGCTCCGAATCATTGTCTTTGGTCAAATATTGGGTTTGCCCGGCTCCTGTGTTTTGGTGCCTTACGTTCCGCTTTACTGGCTAAGGTAGCACCAGGAGAACTACTGCGGTTGTGCCCTGGTTCATCCGGACGAGCACCTCAGTAGAGAAAGCCGAAAACTAACTGTCATGATATAGTGTGAGACTGGTCAACCACTCGACGACCTATGGGAATGTTAGAATTCCTCCGCCTTAACGAAGGGCCGTTTTCCGGCCAGGCGTGTACGCACCCCGGGATTGGGAGAGTGCGGAGCCACAAGGGGCTATCTAGTAGCCCCACTGTCAAACTCCTATGGCTAAGTGAAAGTGTTAAAGCGTTATAGTCCGGTTGCCTCGCTCGCTCCGCTATCACCTCCTTTATAGGACCAAGACGTTGGGTTAAGTGTGAACGCGTGTTTTTGTGAGCACCTCCGCATTATATGCATGGGGGTTGAAGCCGACGGCTGCAATCTTTCAGGTTATATAGATGTATACATAAACGGCCGCCCAGGAGGCATCATATTACTTTCAGGCAAAAGTATAAAAGTAGCCTTATGAAAATTTATAAAAGCATTTCTCTTACAATGAGATTACATATCACTCAAACATAATATTTTTTGAGCACTGGGTCTCTATCAAACGAGCACCCTCAAGAACTTCCTCAAAGTAGTGCTCAGCAGCCCTTCGACCTATGGCCAAATCCCGCGCTGCAACAGTGGTAGCATCCATCTCCGCCAGTATGCTTTAACACGGGCAAAGGCCATTCGTGCGCCTTCTATGCACGCCGACCTCTTCATCGCATTTATGCGTGGCACCTCGTCAAGGAACTGTTGCACCAAGCTGAAATAGCTGTTTGGTTTTGACCTTTCCGGCCATAGCTGATCCACAACAGACCTCATGGAGAGTCCGGACAACCTATTTAGTTCGGCCCATTCGGCTAATTGGTCAGTCAATGAAAGCGGACGCTCGGGAGAATGGAATTGTTTCCAGAACAGCTGGTCTACTTCACGGTTCGTCTGACTCTGGAAGTACTTGGCCGCATCGGCAGCGCTCGCCGCCAAATCCATATACACATCCTCCAAACTCCACAACCGATCCAGAGGGGCATACCGTGGATCTCCGAACTTCCTCTGCAACATAAATTATTTCCCAGCCACAATATCCCTGGCTTCCCGCAGCTCCTCCTTCTTTGCCCTCATAGCAGAGCGGAGGTCTTTTCCCGTTACAGCAGCCTTCTCAAGGTCCGATGCCTTCGCCTGGTTTTCCTTTTCAAGAACCCGGCAACGGTCGACAGCGGCTTTTAATTCTATGGCCATCTTGGCCATCTTATCTCGGCTCTCGCCATGAGCGGCCTTCTCGGCTTGCAACTCTTCGACCGCCTTCAAAGCAGCCGCATTACCCAACCTCGCTTGTTCCTTGGCTCGGGCAAGTTCTGCCCGCAAGGCTTCAACAGTGGCAGCTCCATCTGCAGTCACAACATATTAAAGATACTGGCATCATGCTGCTCTTCCTATCTGGCGTTTACCAGATAATGACACTTACCCTGTGCCTCGTCAAGCCTTTTGTTAACAAGCTCGATGTCGGCGTCTGCCGCATCCAACTGCCGTCTTAAATGGGCAAACTCGCTAGCCCGGCTAGCCACCGGAGCTTCCATCACTTGCTCATAGGGGCATTATGGTTACTACCTGGGATTATGATCCTCTGATCGTCGTCGTTCCCGACGACAACCAGAGTCTCAGGGGCTACTATCTACACAGGGCACACTTAGCATGTGCAGGACTATCATACATTATTTTACGTACCTCAAAGCCTGTCAGTAGACTCATAAAAGCTTTATGCAATCCGCTTTCGGCGGATGAGATTCTCTCCATCACCATATTCATCAGCACACGGTGTTCATCTGAGATGGCCGCTCGCCCCACCAACTCCCTCAGAACATCCGATCGCACACTAGACGGTGCCGGACTCTTTTGTCTGCTCTCTTCGGGAGCCGGACACTGGGAGCTTCGGGGGTCAAAGGGATTATCTTCTGGCCTCACCGGACTCGGAGAGGCCCTCCGCGACGACACTTCAGGGTCGCCCGCTTCTGGAGCGGAGGAGTCCGGAGGAGGCGTTTCGCTCTCCATCATCTCTGGAAGAAGATCCCCCGAAGACGAGCTCATTTGTGAGGGGCTAAGGCCCGAACTGCAAAGATATATGCGGTGGTTATTTTCTCAGAAGAAAAAGATGGCATATATGTACTGTTAAAGTATTTCGGGTCACTTACGACTCGTGGGGGAATTGATCCCCCCGCGGACTTTGTGCGGCAACAGCACCCCCCGAGGTAGGACCCTCTGTGGGAGACTTCTTCTCCCGTTTGGAAGCTTCGGCTTTCGAAACCCCGGGCGTGGTCCTTTTCCTCTTCCGGTCGTCTTCCTTCATGGAGACGCTCGCTCCCTCGGTTAGAATAGGCAGCGTTGGGGGCCCGCGTCCGCCCTTATTATCCTCCACAGTATCTTCCTTAAAAGGCTCCGGGCAAGGTGCGATCTGGAGCATCTTTTCCAGCACCGGATTTTCCAAACCCTCAGGGAGGGGGGCCGAACACCGAATCAACTTCGCTTTCGTTAGCCAGTCCTGATCAAAAAGTGAACTCTCAGAAATAACTTCGTAACAAATGAGAGACAGTATGTTTGGCCGGAAGATTCCTTACCTGTTCGGCGGCGCGGTTACTGCTCAGGCCCACGTCCTCAGTAATTTCCGGACACTCTACCTGAGGTCCGAAGAATGACTTGTACATCTCCTTGTGCGTCAGGCCGAGGAAATTTTGAATGGCACGCGGTCCCTCGGGATTGAACTCCCACAAGCGAAGGGGCCGGCGTTTGCAAGGCTGGACTTGACGAACCAGCATAACTTGTGTTACCGC
This sequence comes from Triticum urartu, assembly GCF_056163025.1. Taxonomy (NCBI): domain Eukaryota; kingdom Viridiplantae; phylum Streptophyta; class Magnoliopsida; order Poales; family Poaceae; genus Triticum; species Triticum urartu. The sequence continues at coordinate 221,488,207 of NC_141874.1, read as the reverse complement.
AACCAAACTGAAATCTCCGTTGAAGAGATCTTGAATGCGGCTTTGCAGTATAGGCACGTCCATGGCTGGACCCCAGCTCAATCCTCTGCTAATCCATGACATCAGTTGTGGTGGAGGGCCCGGGCGGAAAACAGGGGCGGCCGCCCACTTGGCACTTCTAGGAGCCGTGATGTAGAACCACTCCTGTTGCCACAATTCAGACACCTCTGGAAGGGAACCTTCGGGCCATGGAGCTCCCATCATCTTGCGTATTGAGGCACCTCCACACGCCGCATGTTGCCCCTCGATCATCTTCGGCTTTACTTCAAAGGTCTTGAGCCATAAGCCAAAGTGAGGGGTAACCCGGAGGAAGGCCTCGCACACGACAATAAATGTCGTGATATGAAGAAAGGAGTCCGGTGCCAGATCATGGAAATCTAGCCCGTAGTAAAACATCAAGCCCCTGACGAAGGGATCCAAAGCAAGGCCTAGACCTCGGAAGAAGTGGGAGACGAACACGACGCTCTCGTTGGGTTCGGGGGAGGGGACGGCCTGCCCCCGGGGAGGCAGCCGATGCAAAATCTCGGCGGTCAAATATCTGGCCTCCCTCAACTTTTTGATGTCTTCTTTCGTGACGGAGGAAGGCACCCATCGGCCTTGAAGGCTAGATCCGGACATGACTGAAGGTTCGGAGCACCTGGCCTGAGCTTTGGGCATTTGAGCTTGAGGCGGGGGAAGGATTCGATTGAGCATGGGAGGGAAAAATAAAAGCCTTGTCCCTTTATAAAGAGGGTGAATATCAAGCGTCCTCTCCGTGTCCGTTTGGACTTGCCTAGGATCTAGGAGTCCTAGAAGCGGTTGGGTTACCCATGCCCGTATTGATGAGAATCCCGGAATAAGGGGACACAATCTCTACTTTGACAAGACGTGCCAAGGAAACCGCCTCGCATGACGCGCTGAGGTGCGATAATGAAACGACTCGGATAAAAGCTTGGCTGTGGTGTGTCACGCTACGGAATACGTCAGCAGATTAGATTTGTGTAGATATTATTCTCTCTATGGCAATATGTGGAAACTTATTTTGCAGAGCCGAACACTATCCTTGTGTTCAAAATCTTCTATGAATTACTTGGGGGAGGAACCCACCTTGCAATGCCGAAGACAATCTGCGCGCCGGATTCGTCGTCATTGAAGCCTGGTTCAGGGGCTACCGAGGGAGTCCTGGATTAGGGGGTGTCCGGATGGCCGGACTATACCTTCAGCCGGACTCCTGGACTATGAAGATACAAGATTGAAGACTTCGTCCCGTGTTCGGAAGGGACTTTCCTTGGCGTGGAAGGCAAGCTTGGCGATACGGATATTCAGATCTCCTACCATTGTAACCGACTTTGTGTAACCCTAACCCTCTCCGGTGTCTATATAAATCGGAGGGTTTTAGTCCGTAGGACAACATACACAACAACAATCATACCATAGGCTAGCTTCTAGGGTTTAGCCTCTCTGATCTCGTGGTAGATCTACTCTTGTACTACCCATATCATCAATATTAATCAAGCAGGACGTAGGGTTTTACCTCCATCGAGAGGGCCTGAACCTAGGTAAAACTTCGTGTCCCTTGCCTCCTGTTACCATCCGGCCTAGACGCACAGTTCGGGACCCCCTACCCAAGATCCACCGGTTTTGACACCGACACCCCCCCACTCCCTAGTCCAATTCGGACCAGCCCATGGGGAGGGGTACGGCCACCCTTTGAGGCCTTTCTCTCCTTTCCCGTATGGCCCACTAAGGCCCAACACGAATTCCCTTAACTCCCCGGTACTCCCGAAAATACCCGAATCACTCGGAACCTTTCTGATGTCCGAATATAGTCGTCCAATATATTGATCTTTACGTCTCGACAATTTCGAGACTCCTCGTCATGTCCCCGATCTCATCCGGGACTCCGAACTCTTTCGGTACATCAAAACACATAAACTAATAATATAACCGTCATCGAACTTTAAGCGTGCGGACCCTACGGGTTTGAGAACTATGTAGACATGACCGAGACACGTCTCCGGTCAATAACCAATAGCGGAACCTGGATGCTCATATTGGCTCCTACATATTCTACGAAGATCTTTATCGGTCAAACCGCATAACAACATACGTTGTTCCCTTTGTCATCGGTATGTTACTTGCCCGAGATTCGATCGCCGGTATCTCAATACCTAGTTCAATTTCGTTACCGGCAAGTCTCTTTACTCGTTCTGTAACACATCATCCCGCAACTAACTCATTAGTTGCAATGCTTGCAAGGCTTATAGTGATGTGCATTACCGAGTGGGCCCAGAGATACCTCTCCGACAATCGGAGTGACAAATCCTAATCTCGAAATACGCCAACCCAACAAGTACCTTCGGAGACACCTGTAGAGCACCTTTATAATCACCCAGTTACATTGTGACGTTTGGTAGCACACAAAGTGTTCCTCCGTTAAACGGGAGTTGCATAATCTCATAGTCATAGGAACATGTATAAGTCATGAAGAAAGCAATAGCAACATACTAAACGATCAAGTGCTATGCTAACGGAATGGGTCAAGTCAATCACATCATTCTCCTAATGATGTGATCCCGTTAATCAAATGACAACTCTTTGTCTATGGCTAGGAAACTTAACCATCTTTGATCAACGAGCTAGTCAAGTAGAGGCATACTAGTGACACTCTATTTGTCTATGTATTCACACATGTATCATGTTTCCGGATAATACAATTCTAGCATGAATAATAAACATTTATCATGATATAAGGAAATAAATAATAACTTTATTATTGCCTCTAGGGCATATTTCCTTTAGTCTCCCACTTGCACTAGAGTCAATAATCTAGTTCACATCGCCATGTGATTTAACACCAATGGTTCACATCACCATGTGATTAACACCCATAGTTCACATCGTCATGTGATCAACACCCAAAGGGTTTACTAGAGTCAATAATCTAGTTCACATCGCTATGTGATTAACACCCAAAGAGTACTAAGGTGTGATCATGTTTTGCTTGTGAGACAAGTTTAGTCAACGGGTCTGCCACATTCAGATCCGTAAGTATTTTGCAAATTTCTATGTCAACAATGCTTGCATGGAGCTATTCTAGCTAATTGCTCCCACTTTCAATATGTATCCAGATTGAGATTTAGAGTCATCTGGACCAGTGTCAAAACTTGCATCGACGTAACCCTTTACGACGAACCTTTTTGTCACCTCCATAATCGAGAAACATATCCTTATTCCACTAAGGATAATTTGACCGCTGTCCAGTGATCTACCCCTAGATCACTATTGTACTCCCTTGCCAAAAATAGTGTAGGGTATACAATAGATCTGGTACACAGCATGGCATATTTTATAGAACCTATGGCCAAGGCATAGGGAATGACTTTCATTCTCTCTCTATCTTCTGCCGTGGTCGGGTTTTGAGTCTTACTCAACTTTACACCTTGTAACACAGGCAAGAACTCTTTCTTTGACTGTTCCATTTTGAACTACTTCAAAATCTTATCAAGGTATGTACTCATTGAAAAACTTATCAAGCGTCTTGATCTATCTCTATAGATCTTGATGCTCAATATGTAAGCAGCTTCACCGAGGTCTTTCTTTGAAAAACTCCTTTCAAACACTCCTTTATGCTTTGCAGAATAATTCTACATTATCTCCGATCAACAATATGTCATTTACATACACTTATCAGAAATGCTGTAGTGCTCCCACTCACTTTCTTGTAAATACAGGCTTCACTGCAAGTCTGTATAAAACTATATGCTTTGATCAACTTATTAAAGCGTATATTCCAACTCCGAGATGCTTGCACCAGTCCATAGATGGATCGTTGGAGCTTGCATATTTTGTTAGCACCTTTAGGACTGACAAAACTTTCTTGTTGCATCATATACAACTCTTCTTTAATAAATCCATTAAGGAATGTAGTTTTGTTTATCCATTTGCCAGATTTCATAAAATGTGGCAATTGCTAACATGATTCGGACAGACTTAAGCATAGATACAAGTGAGAAACTCTCATCGTAGTCAACACCTTGAACTTGTCGAAAACCTTTTGCGACAATTCTAGCTTTGTAGATAGTAACACTACTATCATCGTCCGTCTTCCTCTTGAAGATCCATTTGATCTCAATGGCTCGCCGATCAATGGGCAAGTCAATCAAAGTCCATACTTTGTTCTCATACATGGATCTCATCTCAGATTTCATGGCCTCAAACCATTTCGTGGAATCTGGGCTCATCATCGCTTCCTCATAGTTCGTAGGCTCGTCATGGTCAAGTAACATGACCTCCAGAACAGGATTACCGTACCACTCTAGTGCGGATCTCACTCTGGTTTACCTACGAGGTTCGGTAGTAACTTGATCTGAAGTTACATGATCATCATCATTAGCTTCCTCACTAATTGGTGTAGTAGTCACAGGAACAGATTTCTGTGATGAACTACTTTCCAATAAGGGAGCAAGTACAGTTACCTCATCAAGTTCTACTTTCCTCCCACTCACTTCTTTCGAGAGAAACTCCTTCTCTAGAAAGGATCCATTCTCAGCAATGAATATCTTGCCTACGGATCTGTGATAGAAGGTGTACCCAACATTTTCTTTTGGGTATCCTATGAAGATGCACTTCTCCGATTTGGGTTTGAGCTTATCAGGTTGAAACTTTTCACATAATCATTGCAACCTCAAATTTTAAGAAACGACAGCTTAGGTTTCTTGCCAAACCATAGTTCATACGGTGTCGTCTCAACGGATTTAGATGGTGCCCTATTTAACGTGAATGTAGCTGTCTCTAATGCATAACCCCAAAATGATAGTGGAAAATTGGTAAGAGACATCATAGATCGCACCATATCTAATAAAGTACGGTTACGACGTTCAGACACACCATTACACTGTGGTGTTCCAGGTGGCGTGAGTAGTGAAACTATTTCACATTGTTTTAACTGAAGGCCAAACTCGTAACTCAAATATTTTACTTCTACGATCATATCGTAGAAACTTTTATTTTTGTTACGATGATTCTCCACTTCACTCTGAAATTCTTTGAACTTTTCAAATGTTTTAGACTTGTGTTTCATTAAGTAGATATACTCATATCTGCTCAAATCATCTGTGAAGATCAGAAAATAATGGTACCTGCCGCGAGCCTCAATATTCATCGGACCACATACATCAGTATGTATGATTTCCAAAAAATCTGTTGCTCGCTCCATTGTTCCGGAGAATGGAGTCTTAGTCATCTTGCCCATGAGGCATGGTTCGCAAGCATCAACTGATTCATAATCAAGTGATTCCAAAAGCCCATCAGCATGGATTTTCTTCATGCGCTTTACACCAATATGACCTAAACAGCAGTGCCACAAATAAGTTGCACTATCATTATTAACTTTGCATCTTTTGGCTTCAATATTATGAAAATATGTATCACCACGATCGAGATCCAACAAACCATTTTCATTGGGTGTATGACCATAGAAGGTTTTATTCATGTAAACAGAACAACAATTATTCTCTAACTTACATGAATAACCGTATTGCAATAAACATGATCCAATCATATTTATGCTCAACGCAAACACTAAATAACATTTATTTTAGGTTTAACACTAATCCCGAAAGTATAGGGAGTGTGCGATGATGATCATATCAATCTTGGAACCATTTCCAATACACATCGTCACTTCACCCTTAACTAGTCTCTGTTCATTCTGCAACTCATGTTTCGAGTTACTACTCTTAGCAACTGAACCAGTATCACATACCGAAGGGTTGCTACGAACACTAGTAAAATACACATCAATAATCTGTATATCAAATATACCTTTGTTCACTTTGCCATCCTTTCTTATCCGCCAAATACTTGGGGCAGTTCCGCTTGAAGTTACCAGTCCCTTTGCAGTAGAAGCACTTAGTCTCAGGCTTAGGTACAGACTTGGTCTTCTTCAATTGAGTAGCAACTTGCTTGTCGTTCTTCTTGAAGTTCCCCTTCTTCCATTTGCCCTTTTCTTGAAACTAGTGGTCTTGTCAACCATCAACACTTGATGCTTTTCTTGATTTCTACCTTCGTCGATTTCATCATCATGAAAAGCTCGGGAATCATTTTCGTCATCCCTTGCATACTATAGTTCATCACGAAGTTCTACTAACTTGGTGATGGTGACTAGAGAATTCTATCAATCACTAGTTTATCTGGAAGATTAACTCCCACTTGATTCAAGCGATTGTAGTACCCAGACAATCTGAGCATATGCTCACTGCTTGAGCTATTCTCCTCCATCTTTTAGCTATAGAACTTTTGTTGGAGACTTCATATCTCTCAACTCGGGTATTTGCTTGAAATATTAACTTCAACTCCTGGAACATCTCATATGTTCCATGACGTTCAAAACGTCTTTGAAGTCCCGATTCTAAGCCGTTAAGCATGGTGCACTAAACTATCAAGTAGTCATCATATTGAACTAGCCAAACGTTCATAACGTCTGCATCTGCTCCTGCAATAGGTCTGTTACCTAGCGGTGCATTAAGGTCATAATTCTTCTGTGCAGCAATGAGGATAGTCTTTAGATCACGGATCCAATCCGCATCATTGCTACTAACATCTTTCAACTCAGTTTTCTCTAGGAACATATCAAAAATAAAACAAGGGAGCTAAACGCGAGCTATTGATCTACAACATAGATATGCTAATACTACCAGGACTAAGTTCATGATAAATTAAAGTTGAATTAATCATATTACTTAAGAACTCCCACTTAGATAGACATCCCTCTAATCATCTAAGTGATCACGTGATCCAAATCAACTAGACCATAACCGATCATCACGTGAAATGGAGTAGCTTTCAATGGTGAACATCATTATGTTGATCATATCTACTATATGATTCATGCTCGACCTTTCGGTCTCAGTGTTCCGAGGCCATATCTGCATATGCTAGGCTCGTCAAGTTTAACCTGAGTATTCTGCGTGTGCAAAACTGACTTGCACCTGTTGTAGATGGACGTAGAGCTTATCACACCCGATCATCACGTGGTGTCTGGGCACGACGAACTTTGGCAATGGTGCATACTCAGGGAGAACACTTTTATCTTGAAATTTAGTGAGAGATCATCTTATAATGCTACCGCCGAACTAAGCAAAATAAGATGTATAAAAGACAAACATCACATGCAATCAAAATATGTGACATGATATGGCCATCATCATCTTGTGCCTTTGATCTCCATCTCCAAAGCATCGTCATAATTTCCATCGTCACCGGCATGACACCATGATCTCCATCATCTTGATCTATATCAATGTGTCGTCGCATGGTCGTCTCGCCAACTATTGCTCTTGCAACTATTGCTATCGCATAGCGATAAAGTAAAGCAATTATTTGGCGCTTGCATCTTATGCAATAAAGAGACAACAATAAGGCTTCTGCCAGTTGCCGATAACTTCAACAAAACATGATCATCTTATACAACAACTTATATCTCATCACGTCTTGACCATATCACATCACAACATGCCCTGCAAAAACAAGTTAGGCGTCCTCTACTTTGTTGTTGCAAGTTTTACGTGGCTGCTACGGGCTTAGCAAGAACCGTTCTTACCTACGCATCAAAACCACAATGATAGTTTGTCAAGTTGGTGTTGTTTTAACCTTCGCAAGGACCGGGCGTAGCCACACTCGGTTCAACTAAAGTTGGAGAAACTGACACCCGCTAGTCACCTGTGTGCATAGCACGGTGGTAAAACCAGTCTCGCGTAAGCGTACGCGTAATGTCGGTCCGGGCCGCTTCATCCAACAATATCGCCGAACCAAAGTATGACATGCTGGTAAGCAGTATGATTTATATCGCCCACAACTCACTTGTGTTCTACTCGTGCATATGACATCTGCGCATAAAACCTGGCTCGGCTGCCACTGTTGGGGAACGTGGTAATTTCAAAAAAATTCCTACGCACACACAAGATCATGGTGATGCATAGCAACGAGAGGGGAGAGTGTGTCCACGTACCCTCATAGACCGAAAGCGGAAGTGTTAGCACAACGCGGTTGATGTAGTCGTAGGTCTTCACGATCCGACCGATCAAGTACCGAACACAAGGCACCTCCGAGTTCTGCACACGTTCAACTCGATGACGTCCCTCGAACTCCGATTCAGCCGAGTGTTGAGGGAGAGTTTCGTCAGCACGACGGCGTGGTGATGATGATGATGTTCTACTGACGCAGGGCTTCGCCTAAGCACCGCTACGATATGATCGAGGTGGATTATGGTGAAGGGGGGCACCGCACACGGCTAAGAGATCAAGAGATCAATTGTTGTCTCCTTGGGGTGCCCCCTGCCCCCGTATATAAAGGAGTGGAGGAGGGGGAGGGCCAGCCCTCTATGGCGCGCCCTAGGGGAGTCTTACTCCCACCGGGAGTAGGATTTCCCCTTTCCTAGTAGAACTAGGAGCCCTTCCATGTAGTAGGAGTAGGAGGGAAGGAAAGGGAAGGGAAAAGGAGAAGGAACGAAGGGGGCGCCCCCCCCCCCTCCCTAGTCCAATTCGGACCAGCCCATGGGGAGGGGTGCGGCCACCCTTTGAGGCCTTTCTCTCCTTTCCCGTATGGCCCACTAAGGCCCAATACGAATTCCCGTAACTCCCTGGTACTCCCGAAAATACCCGAATCACTCGGAACCTTTCCGATGTCCGAATATAGTCGTCCAATATATCGATGTTTACGTCTCGACCATTTTGAGACACCTCGTCATGTCCCCGATCTCATCCGGGACTCCGAACTCCTTCGGTACATCAAAACACATAAACTCATAATATAACCGTCATCGAACTTTAAGCGTGCGGACCCTACGGGTTCGAGAACTATGTAGACATGACCGAGAAACGTCTCTGGTCAATAACCAATAGCGGAACCTGGATGCTCATATTGGCTCCTACATATTGTACGAAGATCTTTATCGGTCAAACCGCATAACAACATACGTTGTTCCCTTTGTCATCGGTATGTTACTTGCCCGAGATTCGATCGTCGGTACCTCAATACCTAGTTCAATCTCTTTACCGGCAAGTCTCTTTACTCGTTCCGTAACACATCATCCCGCAACTAACTCATTAGTTGCAAGGCTTGCAAGGCTTATAGTGATGTGCATTACCGAGTGGGCCCGGAGATACCTCTCCGACAATCGGAGTGACAAATCCTAATCTCGAAATACGCCAACCCAACAAGTACCTCCGAGTGGGCCTGTAGAGCACCTTTATAATCACCCAGTTACCGTTGTGACGTTTGGTAACGGGAGTTGCATAATCTCATAGTCATAGGAACATGTATAAGTCATGAAGAAAGCAATAGCAACAAACTAAACGATCAAGTGCTATGCTAACGGAATGGGTCAAGTCAATCACATCATTCTCCTAATGATGTGATCCCGTTAATCAAATGACAACTCTTTGTCTATGGCTAGGAAACTTAACCATCTTTGATCAACGAGCTAGTCAAGTAGAGGCATACTAGTGACACTCTGTTTGTCTATGTATTCACACATGTATCATGTTTCCAGTTAATACAATTCTTGCATGAATAATAAAAATTTATCATGATATAAGGAAATAAATAATAACTTTATTATTGCCTCTAGGGCATATTTCCTTCAGTATCAAGCATCCCCAAGCCTAGTTCCTGCTCGTCCTCGAGTAGGTAAATGATAAAAACAGAATTTTTGATGTAGAATGCTACTTGGCATAATTTTAATGTAATTCTTCTTAATTATGGTATGAATATTCAGATCCGAAAGATTCAAGATAAAAGTTTAGTATTGACATAAAAATAATAATACTTCAAGCATACTAACAAAGCAATCATGTCTTCTCAAAATAACATGGCCAAAGAAAGTTATCCCTACAAAATCATATAGTCTGGCTATGCTCTATCTTCACCACACAAGGAATTTAAGTCATGCACAACCCCGATGACAAGCCAAGCAATTGTTTCATACTTTTGACATTCTCAAAACTTTTTCAATCTTCACGCAATACATGAGCATGAGCCATGGATATAGCACTATAGGTGGAATAGAATGGTGGTTGTGGAGAAGACAAAAAGGAAGAAGATAGTCTCACATCAACTAGGTGTATCAACGGGCTATGGAGATGCCCATCAATAGATATCAATGTGAGTGAGTAGGGATTACCATGCAACGGATGCACTAGAGCTATAAGTATATGAAAGCTCAACAAAAGAGACTAAGTGGGTGTGCATCCAACTTGCTTGCTCATGAAGACCTAGGGCATTTTGAGGAAGCCCATCATTGGAATATACAAGCCAAGTTCTATAATGAAAAATTCCCACTAGTATATGAAAGTGACGAAATGAGAGACTCTCTATCATGAATATCATGGTGCTACTTTGAAGCACAAGTGTGGTAAAAGGATAGTAGCATTGCCCCTTCTCTTTTTTTCTCTCATTTTTTATTATTTTGGGCCTTTTCTCTTTTTTATGGCCTCTTTTCTTTCTTTTTTATTTTTATTTTTCATCCGGAGTCTCATCCCGACTTGTGGGGGAATCATAGTCTCCATCATCCTTTCCTCACTGGGACAATGCTCTAATAATGATGATCATCACACTTTTATTTTCTTACAACTCAACAATTACAACTCGATACTTAGAACAAAATATGACTCTATATGAATGCCTCCGGTGGTGTACCGGGATATGGAATGAATCAAGAGTGACATGTATGAAAGAATTATGAACGGTGGCTTTGCCACAAATATGATGTCAACTACATGATCATGCTAAGCAATATGACAATGATGGAGTGTGTCATAATAAATGGAATGGTGGAAAGTTGCATGGCAATATATCTCGGAATGGCTATGGAAATGCCATAATAGGTAGGTATGGTGGCTGTTTTGAGGAAGGTATATGGTGGGTGTATGATACCAGCGAAAGGTGTGCGGTATTAGAGAGGCTAGCAATGGTGGAAGGAAGAAAAGTGTGTATAATCCATGGACTCAACATTAGTCATAAACAACTCATATACTTATTGCAAAAATCTACAAGTTATCAAAGCAAAGTATTACGCGCATGCCCCTAGGGGGATAGATTGGTAGGAAAAGACCATCGCTCGTCCCCGACCGCCACTCATAAGGAAGAAAATCAATAAATAAATCATGCTCCGACTTCATCACATAACGGTTCACCATACGTGCATGCCACGGGAATCACAAACTTTAACACAAGTATTTCTCAAATTCACAACTACTCGATTAGCACAACTTTAATATCACCATCTTCATATCTCAAAACAATTATCAAGCATCAAACTTCTCATAGCATTCAACACACTCATAAGAAAGTTTTTACTATTCTTGAATACCAAGCATATTAGGATTATTTAAGCGAATTACCATGCTATTTAAGACTCTCAAAATAATCTAAGTGAAGCATGAGAGATCAATAGTTTCTATAAAACAAATCCACCACCGTGCTCTAAAAGATATAAGTGAAGTACTAGAGCAAAACTATATAACTCAAAGACATAAGTGAAGCACATAGAGTATTCTAACAAATTCCAAATCATGTATGGCTCTCTCAAAAGGTGTGTAACACCCAGGATGCGACTATATCTCCCACGTGTCGAGGCACTACTTAGAGGCCTAATCGCATTGAAGGCATATGTCGCAAGTTAGGCAATCTTCACAACATCCCATGTAATATAGATAATAAAAGGGGAGATAACATAGTTGGCTTACACTCGCCACGTCAATCAAGTACATAAATAACATTACATCATCCAAACACTCATGGCCCGACTACGGCGCCAAAATAAAAGATAACCCAACATGCGACACGGTCCCGATCACCCCCAACTGGGCACCACTACTGATCATTAGGAAAGGAAACATAGTATCATTGAGAGTCCTCGTCGAACTCCCACTTGAGCTCAAGCGCGTCACCTGGAGCGGAATCATCAGGCCCTGCATCTGGTGTAATAGTAATCTGTGAGCCACAGGGACTCAGCAATCTCGCACCCTCGTGATCAAGACTATTTAAGCTTATAGGTAAGGCAAGGTAAATATGTGGAGCTGCAGCAAGCGACTAGCAAATATGGTGGCTATCCTGTTCGCAAAAGAGAGCGAGAAGAGGAGGCAAAACGCGAGCGAGAAACTAAAGAGCAACCTGCACAAGCATTACTCCAACCCCGTGTCCACTTCCCGGACTCCGCCGAGAAGATGCCATCACGGTAACACACTCAGTTGATTCATTTTAATTAAGTTAAGCTTCAAGTTATCTACAACCGGACATTAACAAATTCCCATCTGCCCATAACCGCGGGCACGGCTTTCGAAAGTTCAAATCCCTGCAGGGGAGTCCCAACTTAGCCCATGACAAGCTCTCACGGTCAACGAAGGAATAGACCTCCTCCCGAGACGTTCCGATCAGACTCGGTATCTCGGTTCTTCAAGACACTTCGACAAGTTAAAACAAATCCAGCAACACCACCCGAATGTGCTGACAAATCCCGATAGGAGCTGCACATATCTCGTTCTCAGGGCGCACTCAGATGAGACATCCTACGAGTAAAACCAACCCTCAAGTTGCCCCGAGGTGGCCCCGCAGTCTACTCGGTCGGACCAACACTCAGAGGAGCACTGGCCCGGGGGGGTTTAAATAAGATGACCCTCAGGCTCCGGAAACCCAAGGGGAAAGAGGCTAGGTGGCAAATGGTAAAACCAAGGATGGGCATTGCTGGAAAAGCTTTAATCAAGGCGAACTATCAAGGGGTTCCCATTATAACCCAATCGCGTAAGAAATGCAAAATCCGGGAACATAACACCGATATGACGGAAACTAGGGCGGCAAGAGTGGAACAAAACACTAGGCGAGAGGCCGAGCCTTCCACCCTTTACCAAGTATATAGATGCATAAAGATAACATGGCAATATAATGATGTCCCAACAAGAAAATAATGTTCCAACAAGGAACAGTCTCCAATCTTCACCTGCAACTAGCAACGCTATAAGAGGGGCTGAGCAAAGCGGTAACATAGCCAATCAACGGTTTGCTAGGACATGGTGGGTTAGAGGTTTGACATGGCAATTTGGGAGGCTTGAAAGCAAGTGGTAGGCATCGTAGCATTGGCATAGCAAAAGAGCGAGCATCTAGCAAAGCAAAGATAGTAGTGATTTCGAGGGTATGATCATCTTGCCTGCAAGGTGGTCAGAGTTGACTGGATCCTCGAAAGCAAACTCAACGGGTTCCTCGTTAGTGAACTCGTCTCCCGGCTCTACCCAAACAAGACAAACAAGCAACAAGGACACAATCAACCACGTGCAAGGATTAAACAATATGATGCAAGGATGGTATGCTATGTGGGATGCGATGCGGGATGCATATGTAAGATTTGACAAGGGATGCATGAACCTGGCCTCAACTTGGGTAACCAAGTGTGCCACTGACGGGGCGGCAACCGCGGCGAGCTTGGAGGCGACGGCCGGAGCGGCGCGAGCTCGGCGGGCGGCGGCGAGCGTCGCCGGAGACGAGCAGTGGCCGCGGCGAGCTTGGAGGCGACGGCCGGAGCGGCGCGAGCTCGGCGGGCGGCGGCGAGCGTCGCCGGAGACGAGCGGCGGCCGCGGCGAGCTTGAGGCAGAGCGGGGCGGAGGGCGGCGCGGGCGTGCGCCTGAGGCGGCGGCCGGTCGAGGTGGTGGCCGCGGGGCGGCGAGGACAGGCGATGTGGGGCGATGGCGGCTCGACCAACGAGAGGACGCCACGTGGCGGCGGACGGCTAGCCGGACATGTCCGGCTCGGCGGATTTTGTCCGGCAGCGGCGGGTGGGGATGGATCTAGGGTTTCGGCAGGAAGGGGAAGGAGATTTTCGGGGGTGTCTTTAAATAGGCATAGAGGAAGCTAGGAGTGTCCAAATGAGGTGCGGTTTTCGGCCACGCGATCGTGATCGAACGCTCTAGATGATGAAGAGGGTTTTGGTGGGTTTTGGGCCAAATTGGAGGGGTGTTAGGTTGCAACACACGCGAGGCCTTTTCGGTCCCTCGGTTAACCGTTAGAGTATCAAACGAAGTCCAAATGGTACGAAACTTGACCGGTGGTCTACCGGTAGTAAACCAAGGCCGCTTGGCAAGTCTCGGTTCAAACCGGAAATGTTTAATCCCCACACACAAAAGAAAGCTAGAAATGACCACCGGAGGAGAACGGAGCGCCGGAATGCAAAACGGACAACGGGGAAAATGCTCGAATGCATGAGATGAACACTTATGCAAAAGCAATGCATATGATGACATGATATGAGATGCATGACAACAATAACAACACACAGAGACAAAAACCCGAACCCGAGAAAATAAAATAACTTAACGCCGGAAACGGCAAGAGTTGGAGTACAAATTGGGAAAATTACATCCGGGGTGTTACAACACTCCACCACTACGAAAGGATCTCGTCCCGAGATCTAGGACTAAAAGAATGTCGGGTACTCAGAACGGAGGTGATCCTCGCATTCCCAGGTAGCTTCACGATCGGAATGGTGTGACCACTTGACTTTGAGGAATTTGATTGACCTGTTGCGAGTCTTGCGTTCAGTCTCTTCAAGAATAGAAACTGGGTGCTCACGATAAGAGAGATCTTCTTGGAGCTCAATGTCCTCGAAGTTGACGGTGCGGTCAGGAGTCTTGAAGCACTTTCGAAGCTGAGAGACATGGAACACGTCATGAACATTTGCAAAGTTTGAAGGAAGCTCAAGTTGATAGGCGAGATCGCCTCTCTTGCTGACAATCTTGAAAGGTCCCACGTATCTGGGGGCAAGCTTCCCTTTGATACCGAAGCGACGAGTACCTTTCATAGGAGAGACGCGGAGGTAAACATGATCTCCGATCTCGAAAGCCAAATCATGGTGCTTACTATCATAGTAGCTCTTCTGACGGGATTGGGATGCTTTGAGGTTATCTCGAATGACTTTGCACATTTCATCTGCCTCTGTGATTAAGTCATTACCCAAAAGCTGACGTTCACCGGTTTCGGACCAGTTGAGAGGGGTACGGCACTTCCTGCCATACAGAATTTCAAATGGGGCCTTGCCCAAACTTGCTTGAAAACTGTTGTTGTAGGAGAATTCAGCATAAGGAAGACAATCCTCCCACTTCATGCCGAAGGAGATCAAACAAGCCCTAAGCATATCTTCAAGAATCTGGTTGACACGCTCGACTTGACCGCTAGTTTGAGGATGGAAAGTTGTGCTAAAGCGGATGTTGGTGCCCATGGCCTTCTGAAAAGAATCCCAAAACTTGGAGGTAAAGATGCTGCCACGGTATGAAGAGATCACTTGTGGAATACCATGCAGAGAGACAATTCGAGAGGTATAGAGCTCCGCTAATTGAGCTGTAGTGATTGACTCTTTGATAGGCAGAAAGTGAGCCACTTTGGTGAGTTTGTCGATGACAACGAATATAGCATCATTGCCATGCTTGGACTTTGGAAACCCAGTCACGAAGTCCATCTCAATGTGGTCAAACTTCCATTCTGGAATGGCAACAGGTTGGAGGAGACCAGCTGGCCTTTGATGTTCTGCCTTCACTCTTCTGCAGACATCACATTCATTCACGAACTGAGCAATCTCGCGCTTCATTCGAGTCCACCAATAAGCCTGCTTGAGGTCCTGATACATCTTCGTGCTCCCAGGGTGGATGGAGAGGAGAGAATTGTGAGACTCGTTCATGACCACTTTACGAAGTTCACCTTTGGGTACAACAATACGATCCTCGAAGAAGAGAGTATCCCTGTCATCAAGGCGGTAGCACTTGTACTTGGGTTGACTCTTGGCAATCCCAATCTTCACCTTTTTCACCATAGCATCAAGAAGCTGGGCTTGGCGAATTTGGTCTTCCAAGGTAGGAGAGACTTGAAGGTTGGCGAGGAAACCTTGAGGAACAACTTGCAGATTAAGTTTGCGGAAAGCTTCACAAAGCTCGGGTTGATAAGGCTTGAGAATCAGACTGTTGCAGTAAGCCTTTCTGCTCAATGCGTCAGCAATCACATTGGCCTTGCCTGGAGTATACTCAATACTCAGATTATATTCTTGAATCATTTCGACCCATCGAGTTTGCCTGAGGTTGAGATTAGGCTGAGTGAAAATGTACTTGAGACTCTTGTGATCAGTGAAAATGTCCACTTTTCTTCCCAATAAGAGATGTCTCCAAGCCAAAAGAGCGTGCACAACTGCCGCCAACTCGAGATCATGAGTGGGGTAGTTCTTCTCATTGGGCTTCAACTGGCGAGAGGTATAAGCAACAACTTTCTTCTCTTGCATCAACACTGCGCCAAGACCTTGAAGAGAGGCATCACAAAAGATCTCGTACGGCTTGGATTCATCAGGCGGAATCAGAACTGGAGCAGTGATCAATTTCTCTTTCAAAGTGTTGAAAGCAATGTCACACTCTGGAGACCAAATGTACTTGACGTGATTCTGGAGAAGATTAGAGAGAGGCTTCGCGATCTTAGAAAAGTTTTCAACAAATCTTCGGCAATAGCTTGCGAGACCGAGGAAGCTACGGAGTTGCTTCACGTTCTGAGGAGGTTCCCAATTCACAATTGCAGACACCTTCTCAGGATTCACGGCAATGCCCTTGGCATAGATGATATGACCAAGATAAAGAACCTCATCGAGCCAAAATCCGCACTTGGAGAACTTGGCGTAGAACTTGTGTTCCCTCAGCTTATCGAGTACCAAACGCAAGTGCTTGGCATGATCTTCCTTGTTCTTCGAGAAATCCAGAATGTCATCGAGATAGACCAAAACGAAGTCATTGGTGTAGGCGTTGAAGATGAAGTTCATCATGCGAGAGAACGTCGGAGGAGCGTTGACGAGGCCAAAAGACATGACAGTGTATTCATATGAACCATAGCTTGTCCTGAAAGCCGTCTTGGGAATATCTTGCTCACGGATACGAATCTGATGATAACCCATACGGAGATCAAGCTTGGAGAATACTTGGGCACCTTTGAGTTGTTCGAACAGCTCATTGATGTTAGGAAGTGGGTATTTGTTCTTGATGGTCTTCTTGTTCAATGGACGGTAATCAACACAGAGTCGGTCCGTTCCATCCTTCTTCTTCACAAAAAGAACACCACAGCCCCACGGAGAAGAACTAGGCCGGATGAGACCCATTCTTTCTTGAGTATCAAGTTGCTTCTTTAGCTCCTTCAACTCTTCAGGTCCGAGCTTGTAAGGACGCTTGCACACAGGTTCCGTGCCGGGCTCAAGATCAATAACGAATTCAACTGGCCGGTGCGGAGGCATTCCTGGGAGCTCTTCTGGAAAGACGTCTTGATATTCGCAAACGACTGGAATTTGCGAGATAGCATCCAGTTCACCCTTCTCATTGAGAGAAAACAGACGGATTGTATCATCACGAGTGGCAAAAACAATTACATCCTCAGACGAATGAGTCAATTGAATCTGCCTGGCTGCACAATCAAGATGCGCCTTGTGCTTAGAAAGCCAATCCATCCCGAGAATAAGATCAATATCCGAGTTACCAAGAACCACCGGAGAAGAGAGAAACTTGTAATCGCCCAACGTGATAGAGATATTGGGAGCAACCAAGCTAGAAGTCAAAAGCTTGCCGGGAGAAACAACTTGCATGACTTTGGGCATGATCTCAGTATCAACATTGTGCTTCGATGCAAAAGGGCATGACAAGAAAGAATGCGATGCACCAGTGTCAAAAAGAACTCTTGCAGGAATATCGTTAACTGGAAGGTTACCCATGATGACATCTGACGAGTCCTCTGCCTGAGCTGCATTCATCAAATTGACCTTGGCGTGCTTGGGGTTATGCTTGACCACAGCTGTACTTGCCGATCTCATAGGAGGAGGAGGAAGACGCCTCTGGTTGAAACACTTGTTGGCATAGTGACCCTTATGTTGGCACTTGTTCCACGTGACCTCTGAAAGCGGACGGTGATACGAAGCACTCGATCTTGGAGCTTGAGACGAAGTCTTGTTCTGAAAGCCAGGGTTGGGTGGGTGGGAAGATCCACTGCCACGTTTGCTCTTCTACTGATACTGCTGACGGAACGGAGGAGGAGGAAGCCAATACTTCTGCTGCTTGACCACTTGAGTAGAGGAAGAAGGAGTAACATCTCTGACTCGCTTCTTGGAAGCATCACACCTCAGTTGAGCGGCCTTTGCTTCAATGCCATGTTGTAGAACTCATCGTACCTCAAGGGCTCAAAGAGGACAAGAGCGAGCTGGATTTCTTCTCTAAGACCACCCCTGAACTGGTATATCATGCTCTTCTCATCAGGGACGTCCTGCTTAGCAAAGCGGGCGAGCTTCTGAAACAACTTGTTGTAGTCATAGACAGACAAAGAGACTTGCTTCAGGTTGTGGAATTCCTCACGCTTGCTTTCAACCATGCTCTGAGGGATATGGTGAGCTCTGAAATCTTGATGGAATTCATCCCAAGTGATCACACGTCCACCTCTGGAATCCTTGTACTGCTGGAACCATTCTGCAGCTTGATCTTTGAGTTGGAAGGAAGCGAACTTGACAAAGTCCTCAGGCCTGACGTTACTGCACTCGAAATGCTTGCACAGATCCACAAGCCAATCGTCAGCATCGGTTGCCTCAACACAATTGCTGAAAGTCTTTGGCCTGTTAGCAAGGAACTGGTTGAGTGTGGCAAAGTGATTTTGATTGTTGCCTTGGTTCCCTTGGTTGCCTTGATTGCGCTCTTGAAGAATTTGCACGATCAATTGTGTGTTTGCATTGGTTGCGGCCATCACAGCTTGCCATGCCTCCGGAGGAGGTGGAGGTGGTGGCGGATCAGGATTCGGAGTCGTGCGCGTTGGAGGAGCCATCCTGAAGAGGTTGACATCCATTAGCACATTGATAGACAAATATTGAAGCTGAATCCAATGGAATGAAAATTGCAACATATAGTCTTCACATCCGAACAAAATGAACGAATGCATTCCTCTTGAAATGGTCACATATCCATAAATTGGGAAGCCACTTAGAATTTAGGTAGAGAAATAAATCAACAAGGTACGGATCAAGAACGAATACTCGGTAAGAAATCCCAATCTCAAACCAACTATCCGTGGAAGAAGAACTAGATCTACTAGAATTCCCACCTATGAAACTCCCGAACCTTTCTGGTTATGCAATCAGGTGTTGGGGATACAGGGGAAGCATAATATCTCACCCAAATCTAACAAAACCTACATCCAGCTGTATCCATCCTTCAACACATAACCGAGAAAAAACTTCGGAAACCATCTACGTCAACCTTCGAAAAGCATCCGTTATACAAGTTATGGCGATACTCCCGAACTCCCGCCCCAGTACTGGGTGGCGTCGAGGTTATCTCACCAACGAACTGCATAAAAGAGATTTTCAATGTCGGTGTACTCAACTCAGGTATTCCAGAACTGCAACGATAAAATTATGACGACAACACCTCAGAGCTCAACTCCCCGGGACAGTTCCACAAAACCCCTGACAGGAGGCACCAAGACAATGTTCTCGTCATAAAACCATCGGAATGATTCCAAGATACCCGCGTGATCCAAAAAAAATTTAGTGAAATTTGAGAAGAGAAGAGTCAAAACTCTACGTCAGGGTGCCTTACCAGAGCGATGAGGAGACTGGGAAGTAAAAAGAATTCCTAAACTCTCCGATATATAATTCCTAAATGACTCAAAACATTTTTCTAGACACAACTCGGCTGCTAAAAACAATCAAGCAATGGGGCTCCTAAGGTCGGGGAAGGCTCTGATTACCAACTTGTAACACCCTCGATGCGACTATATCTCCCACGTGTGAGGCACGACTTAGAGGCATAATCGCATTGAAGGCATATGTCGCAAGTTAGGCAATCTTCACAACATCCCATGTAATATAGATAATAAAAGGGGAGATAACATAGTTAGCTTACACTCGCCACGTCAATCAAGTACATAAATAACATTACATCATCCAAACACTCATGGCCCGACTACGGCGCCAAAATAAAAGATAACCCAACATGCGACACGGTCCCGATCACCCCCAACTAGGCACCACTACTGATCATCAGGAAAGGAAACATAGTATCATTGAGAGTCCTCGTCGAACTCCCACTTGAGCTCAAGCGCGTCACCTGGAGCGGAATCATCAGGCCCTGCATCTGGTGTAATAGTAATCTGTGAGCCACAGGGACTCAGCAATCTCGCACCCTCGCGATCAAGACTATTTAAGCTTATAGGTAAGGCAAGGTAAATATGTGGAGCTGCAGCAAGCGACTAGCAAATATGGTGGCTATCCTGTACGCAAAAGAGAGCGAGAAGAGGAGGCAGAACGCGAGCGAGAAACTAGAGAGCAACCTGCGCAAGCATTACTCCAACCCTGTGTCCACTTCCCGGACTCCGCCGAGAAGAGTCCATCATGGTAACACACTCAGTTGATTCATTTTAATTAAGTTAAGGTTCAAGTTATCTACAACCGGACATTAACAAATTCCCATCTGCCCATAACCGCGGGCACGGCTTTCGAAAGTTCAAATCCCTGCAGGGGAGTCCCAACTTAGCCCATGACAATCTCTCACGGTCAACGAAGGAATAGACCTCCTCCCGAGACGTTCCGATCAGACTCGGTATCTCGGTTCTTCAAGACACTTCGATAGGTTAAAACAAGACCAGCAACACCGCCCGAATGTGCTGACAAATCCAGATAGGAGCTGCATATATCTCGTTCTCAGGGCACACTCAGATGAGACATCCTACGAGTAAAACCAACCCTCAAGTTGCCCCGAGGTGGCCCCGCAGTCTACTCGGTCGGACCAACACTCAGAGGAGCACTGGCCTGGGGGGGTTTAAATAAGATGACCCTCGGGCTCCGGAAACCCAAGGGAAAAGAGGCTATGTGGCAAATGGTAAAACTAAGGTTGGGCATTGCTGGAAAAGCTTAAATCAAGGCGAACTATCAAGGGGTTCCCATTATAACCCAACCGCGTAAGGAACGCAAAATCCAGGAACATAACACTGATATGATGGAAACTAGGGCGGCAAGAGTGGAACAAAACACTAGGCGAGAGGCCGAGCCTTCCACCCTTTACCAAGTATATAGATGCATAAAGATAACATGGCAATATAATGATATCCCAACAAGAAAATAATGTTCCAACAAGGAACAGTCTCCAATCTTCACCTGCAACTAGCAACGCTATAAGAGGGGCTGAGCAAAGCGGTAACATAGCCAATCAACGGTTTGCTAGGACATGGTGGGTTAGAGGTTTGACATGGCAATTTGGGAGGCTTGAAATCAAGTGGTAGGCATCGTAGCATTGGCATGGCAAAAGAGCGAGCATCTAGCAAAGCAAAGATAGTAGTGATTTCGAGGGTATGATCATCTTGCCTGCAAGGTGGTCAGAGTTGACTGGATCCTCGAAAGCAAACTCAACGGGTTCCTCGTTAGCGAACTCGTCTCCCGGCTCTACCCAAACAAGACAAACAAGCAACAAGGACACAATCAACCACGTGCAAGGATTAAACAATATGATGCAAGGATTAAACGATATAAAGAACGCCGGAATCGGAGTTACGGTTTGGAAATGGGAAGCAATTCAAATATGACACCGGTCTGCGATTTACAGCAAGTAGACATCTAAATGCAAAGAGATGAACAAGCTACAGCACTCAAACATGACATAAAAATACATGGCAGGGATGCATTCAAGATGCTTAACAAAAGTCTAGCACTGAGCTACGGCCAAATCATCCATTAACAGGTTCAAACGAGCATGGCAAAAATGCATATGGCAAACAGATTTCAGACTTTGTGAAATTAACACTTGTCTGGAATTTCAGATCAGGTAGCACACTTCGGAGCAACAAAACTACATGCTACAGGACCTGAACATGGCAAGGTAAAGCATGGCATGGAGCTACTCAAAGAGCTTAACAAAAGTCCCTTAGTGACCTTGAGCCAAAAGGGATCAGAAAATACAATTGCAAGCATGTGAACATGGCAAAAACATAATCAGTTCTCAGACTTAGTGAAAACTGGAGCATGCTGAAAACAGATATCAAGTAGGCATGTTTACGAGCTCGATGCACTCACTACGGAGCAAGTCGTGATAATCTAAGCATACACCCATCAAGAATACACAAAATGCAAGCTAGATATGGCAAGAACAATAGCATAGCATGCACGGATCAACTACAACATCATCGGCAAAATCGCTAACAAGTAGACAATCTGCCCAGATTCACGAAGTAGCAAAAGTAGAGCTCGATTGACTCAAGCTAGGTTGCTCCATAATTGCAAACAAATACATGGATGGATAGAGCACTACAAGATTAACAAAACATCCTTACTGACCATCCTCAA
The DNA here is from genome assembly GCF_056163025.1 of Triticum urartu. Taxonomy (NCBI): domain Eukaryota; kingdom Viridiplantae; phylum Streptophyta; class Magnoliopsida; order Poales; family Poaceae; genus Triticum; species Triticum urartu. Next base: position 221,465,811 of record NC_141874.1, on the reverse strand, counting down.
AAGAGGCACGGATCACTAGGAAACAACATGAACATATGGCCATATGAGATAAACAGCTCAAGGACTTAGTGGAAATGCTAAGTCCCTGAAATCAGCTTTACCAAGTGCCTCACTTTGCAAGCTTGTGCTAGTCACCACACACATCACAAAAATACATGGGTTGCACCTCTTGAAAGATGGCAAAACCCTTAACAAAACATATGCAGAGCTCATGGGCATATCATGCACATAATAATCATGGGGAAAATGACAAATATCTAAATGGAGCAGCAGATCTGGCAATTATCTCAAGTAGCCCTCTTCTAACAGCATTTCAGGCATCAAGATGAACTCAAATGAAAAGATGCAATGGAATGAAATGATGTGCTCTCTGAGCCGAACATTTTGATATGCTATATGCCCAAAACGGAGCTACGGATGCAATGGAATGAAAACCGCATCTCATGTGGACACTCCTAGCTCCCTCTGAGCTACGGAGCATGATGAACAGGAGCACATGAACTGGGGTTTCAGGCAAAAGGTCAACCCGATCCAATCTTCCGGATCCAGATCTGGTGCGTTTTACGAGGTTCGCCGGAGAGGTCCCTGTTCGCTGGAGTGAGACGGGGGCGGCCGGATCCGTCGAGGAAGGAGCTCGGGATGTCGCCGGACTTGAGGACTCCGGCCGGAGAAGATTGACGACGGGGCGGCGACCGCGGCGAGCTTGGAGGCGATGACCGAAGCGGCGCGAGCTCGGCGGGCGGCAGCGAGCGTCGCCGGAGACGAGCGGCGGCCGCGGCGAGCTTGAGGCGGAGCGAGGCAAAGGGCGGCGCGGGCGCGCGCCTGAGGCGGCGGCCGGTCGAGGTCGCGGGCCTGGAGGGCCGGCTCCGGGCTCCCGGGCCGCGCGGCGGCGGGGACAGGCGATGTGGGGCGATGGCGGTGCGACCAACGAGAGGACGCCACGTGGCGGCGGGCGGCTAGCCGGACATGTCCGGCTCGGCGGATTTTGTCCGGCGGCGGCGGGTGGGGATGGATCTAGGGTTTCGGCAGGAAGGGGAAGGAGATTTTCGGGGGTGTCTTTAAATAGGCATAGAGGGAGCTAGGAGTGTCCAAATGAGGTGCGGTTTTCGGCCACGCGATCATGATCGAACGCTCTAGATGATGGAGAGGGTTTTGGGCCAAATTGGAGGGGTGTTGGGCTGCAACACACACGAGGCCTTTTCGGTCCCTCGGTTAACCGTTAGAGTATCAAACGAAGTCCAAATGGTACGAAACTTGACCGGCGATTACCGGTAGTAAGTCAAGGCCGCTTGGCAAGTCTCGGTCCAAACCGGAAATGTTTAATCCCCACACACACAAAAGAAAGCTAGAAATGACCACTGGAGGAGAACGGAGCGCCGGAATGCAAAACGGACAACGGGGAAAATGCTCGAATGCATGAGATGAACACGTATGCAAAAGCAATGCATATGATGACATGATATGAGATGCATGACAACGATAACAACACACGGAGACAAAAACCCGAACCCAAGAAAATAAAATAACTTAACGCCGGAAACGGCAAGAGTTGGGGTACAAATTGGGAAAGTTACATCCGGGGTGTTACAGGTGTGTACAGAAAGGATGATTGTGGTAAACTAAAAAATAAAGACTCAAATAATACAAGACGCTCCAAGAAAAACACATATCATGTGGTGAATAAAAATATAGCTCCAAGTAAATTTACCGATAGAAGTAGACGAAAGAGGGGATGCCTTCCGGGGCATCCCCAAGCTTTGGCTTTTAGGTGTCCTTAGATTATCTTGGGGGTGCCATGGGCATCCCCAAGCCTAGGCTCCTGCAACTCCTTGTTCCATAATCCATCAAATCTTTACCCAAAATTTGAAAACTTCACAACACAAAACTCAAAGTAGAAAATCTCATGAGCTCCGTTAGCGAAAGAAAACAAAAGACCACTTCAAGGTACTGTAATGAACTCATTATTTATTTATATTGGTGTTAAACCTACTGTATTCCAACTTCTCTATGGTTTATAAACTATTTTACTAGCCATAGATTCATCAAAATAAGCAAACAACACACGAAAAACAGAATCTGTCAAAAACAGAACAGTCTGCAGTAATCTGTAGCTAGCGCAAGATCTGGAACCCCAAAAATTCTAAAATAAATTTCTGGACGTGAGGAATTTATATATTAATCATCTTCAAAAATAATTAAATAAATAACACTTTCCAAATAAATATGGCAGCAGTTCTCGTGAGCGCTAAAGTTTCTGTTTTTTACAGCAAGATATTAAGACTTTCCCCAAGTCTTCCCAACGGTTCTACTTGGCACAAACACTAATTAAACACAAAAAACACAACCAAAACATAGGCTAGGTAAATTATATATTACTAAACAGGAGCAGAAAGCAATGAATAAAAAAATTGGGTTGCCTCCCAACAAGCGCTATCGTGGAGTGGGCACCGCACACGGCTAACAGATCAAGAGATCAATTGTTGTCTCTTTGGGGTGCCCCCTGCCCCCGTATATAAAGGAGTGGAGGAGGGGGAGGGCCGGCCCTCTATGGCGCGCCCTAGGGGAGTCCTACTCCCACCGGGAGTAGGATTTCCCCTTTCCTAGTAGAACTAGGAGCCCTTCCATGTAGTAGGAGTAGGAGGGAAGGAAAGGGAAAGGCAAAGGAGAAGGAATGAAGGGGGCGCCCCCCCCCTGAGGGAGTCCTGGATTAGGGGGTGTCCGGATGGCCGGACTATACCTTCAGCCGGACTCCTAGACTATGAAGATACAAGATTGAAGACTCCGTCCCGTGTCCGGAAGGGACTTTCCTTGGCGTGGAAGGCAAGCTTGGCGGTACAGATATTCAGATCTCCTACCATTGTAACCGACTTTGTGTAACCCTAACCCTCTCCGGTGTCTATATAAACCGGAGGGTTTTAGTCCGTAGGACAACATACACAACAACAATCATACCATAGGCTAGCTTGTAGGGTTTAGCCTCTCTCATCTCGTGGTAGATCTACTCTTGTACTACCCATATCATCAATATTAATCAAGCAGGACATAGGGTTTTACCTCCATAGAGAGGGCCCGAACCTGGGTAAAACTTCGTGTCCCTTGCCTCCTGTTACCATCCGGCCTAGACGCACAGTTCGGGACCCCCTACCCGAGATCCGCCGGTTTTGACACCGACATTGGTGCTTTCATTGAGAGTTCCTCTGTGTCGTCGCCGTCAGGCTCGATGGATCCTACGATCACCAATAACAATGCAGTCCAGGGTGAGACCTTCCTCCCCGGACAGATCTTCGTCTTCGGCATCTTCGCACTGCGGGCCAATTCACTTTGCCATCTGGAGCAGATCGAAAGCTACGCCCCTGGCCGTCAGGTCGGATTTGGAAGTTTAAACTACACGGCTGACATCCACGGGGACTTGATATTCGACGGATTCGAGCCAGTGCCGAGCGCGCCGCACTATCCCGACGAGTATGATCTAGCTCTGCCGCCGAACAGTGCCCTGGAGGCCGCACCCGCATCGGCTTCGACCCTTAATTCGGAGCCAACCGCACCGATCGAGGATGGGTGGTTGGACACCGCCTCGGGGGCTGCGATCCCAACGGCGATTGAGCCGAACACCAGCCCCGCACTCCGCGAGACTCGTGACTCCAAGGAGCCGGACTCCTCTCTGGGCCCCGAACCCTCCGCGCCCCTGCCGATCGAATCCGATTGGCCGCCGATCATGGAGTTTACTGCCGCAAACATCTTCCAGCACTCGCCTTTCGGCGATATTCTGAAGACACTAAAGTCTCTCTCTTTATTAGGAGAGCCCTGGCCGAACTACGGTCAGCAAGGTTGGGGTACGGAAGATGAAGAAATTCAAAGCCCACCCACCACCCACTTTGTAGCCACTATCGACGACTTAACCGACATGCTGGACCTCGACTCCGAAGACATCGACGGTATGGACGCCGATGAAGGAGACGATGAAGAACCAGCGCCTATTGGGCCCTGGAACACCACCTCGTCATATGACGTATACATGGTGGACGCACCAAAAGATGACGACGAGGAGCGGAAGGACGCACCGAAGGCTTGTTCCCTCGAAAAGCAGTCAAAGCGGCGACGCAAGCGCCGCCCCAAATCCCGCCTCGATAGAAATAGCGATCACACAGACCCGGTGCTGGAGCAGGGCGAACCACTGCCGGACAACGGCAATCCGGATAATCAAACCGAACAAACAAATCCTATCAAGGATAATGGTCCGGACAACATAACGCCGGACAGGCACCCGGAGCAGCAGAATGCCCATAAAAGGCTTGTTGCCACCGCGAGGAGTCTGAAAAAGCAGAAGCAAAGGCTCAAGGCTGCACAAGACACACTCCAAATCAGATGGAGTAAAATACTCAACACAGCAGCGATGTACGGCGACGATCGCCCCTCCAAGAGCTACCCAAAGCGGAAGCTGCTACCTGAATTCGATGAGGAGGCCTCAGACCCCCCACAGCCAAATATCAAAGCAGCCACCTGGTCGGATAGATGACCCCTCTATCAACACAGAACGGCATACAACGCCGCTCACAATACAACACGCGGCCCATGTGAGGGCTCGCACCCAAAGGACGGCGCAACAAGATCCATCTATGGACCACGCAAGCGCGCCCCAGCATACAATGCAACACAACAAACATCCGAACAACGCGGCACACCCAGCTACAGGGGTGCCGCACACCCCCTGTGTTTCACCGATGAGGTGCTGGACCATGAATTTCCAGAGGGATTCAAGCCCGTAAACATAGAGGCATACGACGGAACAACAGACCCTGGGGTCTGGATTGAGGACTACATCCTTCATATCCATATGGCTCAAGGAGATGATCTCCACGCCATCAAGTACTTACCCTTCAAGCTCAAAGGGCCAGCTCGTCACTGGCTCAAAGCCTCCCCGAAAGCTCCATTGGAAGTTGGGAAGAGCTCGAAGACGCCTTTCGGGCAAATTTTCAAGGGACTTATGTCCGACCACCGGATGCGGACGATGGCGTGGTCGGCTTTCGGGCCAAAATTGCCACTGGCTAGCCATCTCCGGGCTTTCGGGCCAAAATAAGCCGAGAACGATGGCCGCATTAACAAACCTCATGACCCTCTTTTGCGCGGGTGAGGACAGCTGGCTAGCCAGATGCAGCACCAGCGATCCCAGTACGTCTGACGTTAGAGATGGAAACGGGAAATCACGGCGCAACAGCAATAACAAACGCCGGAATAAAGAAGACAGCACGAAGGGCACGGCAGTAAATGCCGGATTCAAAGTCTCTCGGCCAGGTCAAAAGCCGCCCCCTAAAGGCACCAGGGATGAACTGTCCAGCCTCAACAAAATTCTGGACCAAGTATGTCAGATCCATAGTACCCCTGGCAAACCTGCTAATCATACCCACAGAGAATGTTGGGTCTTCAAGCAGTCCGGCAAGCTCAACGCCGTACACAAGGGGGAGGATACACCAAGTGAAGACGAGGACGAACCTCCCAAGCAAGACACGGGGGAACAAAAAAAATTTCCACCCGAAGTCAAAACAGTAAACGTGTTACACGTGATCAAGGGAAAAACAATGCGGCACTCCCAGAAAAAAATACCCAAACGCCTATCACCGCGAAGTCCTGCCACTGGTCATCTCAACCGATCACTTTCGACCATCGCGATTACTTAGCAAGTATCCGACATGCAGGATGGGCTGCCATGGTGTTAGACCCGGTAATTGGCGGATATCACTTCACATGAGTCTTGATGGACGGCGGCAGCAGCCTAAACCTAATATATCAGGATACAATCCGTGGGATGGGGTTAGATCCAACACAAATTCGCCATAGCAACACTACCTTTAAAGGAGTAACGCCAGGCCCAGGGGCTCGTTGCACGGGATCCCTCCTACTACAAGTTATATTCGGCTCCCCCGATAACTTCGTTCACGAGCATTTAACTTTCCACATCGCTCCGTTTCAAAGTGGCTATCAAGCACTGCTCGAACGCGAAGCTTTCGCTCGCTTTAATGCAATACCACACTACGCCTCCCTCACACTCAAGATGCCCAGTCCACGAGGCATCATCTCAGTGCACGGAAATATCAAGCGATCTCTGTGCGCCGAAGAGAGTGAGGCTGCCTTGGCAGCCGCACACTAAAGGCGCCCGGACCAGCGAAAGCATCCAATAGGTCGTCAAGACCTCAGACACAACTAATCAAGTCCGGCGCCACTACTTATACCGAATAAACGGTCACACCCCTATTTTTCAATACAAGGGGCTCAACGCGCGCAGACAAGTGGCAATTTCTTCTCATCTTGAATTACACATAGTTTCTTTAGAAAACTATCTTTTTGCATGACAACCTTTTCACCTAAATTCCTCTCTTTTACAGACGATCATCGTGCTACACCTGTCCAGGATACGACACAACGGAGACACAGGCGCAGACGTGCAGCAGGGACCCGCCCCAAGGATTCTTTTTAGATTAAGACCTTGCGTAAACCTTTTTTACTGTCTCTTGTTGATACATATCCACCGTTGAGAAGGATGCTGATGTCTTGGCATGTGGCCACGCCAGAATAATGCACGTACCTGGACACAAGGGGCTTCTTACAAAGGCCATTCTTTAGGCCCGGTTAATACCACAAAGACCGAATACCTTAGGGAGTGTTCGGCGTCGCGAGTTTGTCCCTATATGCATCAGCTCCGAATCATTGTCTTTGGTCAAATGTTGGGTTTGCCCGGCTCCTGTGTTTTGGTGCCTTACGTTCCGCTTTACCGGCTAAGGTAGCACCAGGAGAACTACTGTGATTGTGCCCTGGTTCATCCGAACGAGCACCTCAGTAGAGAAAGCCGAAAACTGACTGTCATGATATAGCGTGAGACTGGTCAACCACTCGACGACCTATGGGAATGTTAGAATTCCTCCGCCTTAACGAAGGGCCGTTTTCCGGCCAGGCATGTACGCACCCTGGGATCGGGAGAGTGCGGAGCCACAAGGGGCTATCTAGTAGCCCCACTGTCAAACTCCTATGGCTAAGTGAAAGTGTTAAAGCGTTATAGTCCGGTTGCCTCGCTCGCTCCGCTATCACCTCCTTTATAGGACCAAGACGTTGGGTTAAGTGTGAACGCGTGTTTTTGTGAGCACCTCCGCATTATATGCGTGGGGGTTGAAGCCGACGGCTGCAATCTTTCAGGTTATACAGATGTATACATAAACGGCCGCCCAGGAGGCATCATATTAGTTTCAGGCAAAAGTATAAAAGTAGCCTTATGAAAATTTATAAAAGCATTTCGCTTACAATGAGATTACATATCACTCAAACATAATATTTTTTGAGCACTGGGTCTCTATCAAACGAGCACCCTCAAGAACTTCCTCAAAGTAGTGCTCAGCAGCCCTTCGACCTATGGCCGAATCCCGCGCTGCAACAGTGGTAGCATCCATCTCCGCCCAGTATGCTTTAACACGGGCAAAGGCCATGCGTGCGCCTTCTATGCACGCCGACCTCTTCATCGCATTTATGCGCGGCACCACGTCAAGGAACTGCTGCACCAAGCTGACATAGCTGTTCGGTTTTGACCTTTCTGGACATAGCTGATCCACAACAGACCTCATGGAGAGTCCGGACAACCTATTTAGTTCGGCCCATTCGGCTAATTGGTCAGTCAATGAAAGCGGATGCTCGGGAGAATGGAATTGTTTCCAAAACAGCTGGTCTACTTCACGGTTCGTCTGACTCTGGAAGTACTTGGCCGCACCGGCAGCGCTCGCCGCCAAATCCATATACACATCCTCCGAACTCCACAGCCGATCCAGAGGGGCATACCGTGGATCTCCGAACTTCCTCTGCAACATAAATGATTTCCCAGCCACAATATCCCCGGCTTCCCGCAGCTCCTCCTTCTTTGCCCTCATAGCAGAGCGGAGGTCTTTTCCCGTTACAGCAGCCTTCTCAAGGTCCGATGCCTTCGCCTGGTTTTCCTTTTCAAGAACCTGGCAACGGTCGATGGTGGCTTTTAATTCTATGGCCATCTTGGCCATCTTATCTCGGCTCTCGCCATGAGCGGCCTTCTCGGCTTGCAACTCTTCGACCGCCTTCAAAGCAGCCGCATTACCCAACCTCGCTTGTTCCTTGGCTCGGGCAAGTTCTGCCCGCAAGGCTTCAACAGTGGCAGCTCCATCTGCAGTCACAACATATTAAAGATACTGGCATCATGCTGCTCTTCCTATGTGGCGTTTACCAGATAATGACACTTACCCTGTGCCTTGTCAAGCCTTTTGTTAACAAGCTCGATGTCGGCATCTGCCGCATCCAACTGTCGTCTTAAATGGGCAAACTCGCTAGTCCGGCTAGCCACCGGAGCTTCCATCACTTGCTCATAGAGGAAGTATGGTTACTACCTGGGATTATGATCCTCTGATCATCGTCGTTCCCGACGACAACCAGAGTCTCAGGGGCTACTATCTACACAGGGCACACTTAGCATGTGCAGGACTATCATACATTATTTTACGTACCTCAAAGCCTGTCAGTAGACTCATAAAAGCTTTATGCAATCCGCTTTCGGCGGACGAGATTCTCTCCATCACCGTATTCATCAGCACACGGTGTTCATCTGAGATGGCCGCTCGCCCCACCAACTCCCTCAGAACATCCGATCGCACACTAGACGGTGCCGGACTCTTTTGTCTGCTCTCTTCGGGAGCCGGACACTGGGAGCTTCGGGGGTCAAAGGGATTATCTTCTGGCCTCACCGGACTCGGAGAGGCCCTCCGCGACGACACTTCAGGGTCGCCCGCTTCTGGAGCGGAGGAGTCCGGAGGAGGCGTTTCGCTCTCCATCATCTCTGGAAGAAGATCCCCCGAAGACGAGCTCATTTGTGAGGGGCTAAGGCCCGAACTGCAAAGATATATGCGGTGGTTATTTTCTCAGAAGAAAAAGATGGCATATATGTACTGTTAAAGTATTTCGGGTCACTTACGACTCGTGGGGGAATTGATCCCCCCGCGGACTTTGTGCGGCAACAGCACCCCCCGAGGTAGGACCCTCTGTGGGAGACTTCTTCTCCCGTTTGGAAGCTTCGGCTTTCGAAACCCCGGGCGTGGTCCTTTTCCTCTTCCGGTCGTCTTCCTTCATGGAGACGCTCGCTCCCTCGGTTAGAATAGGCAGCGTTGGGGGCCCGCGTCCGCCCTTATTATCCTCCACAGTATCTTCCTTAAAAGGCTCCGGGCAAGGTGCGATCTGGAGCATCTTTTCCAGCACCGGATTTTCCAAACCCTCAGGGAGGGGGGCCGAACACCGAATCAACTTCGCTTTCGTTAGCCAGTCCTGATCAAAAAGTGAACTCTCAGAAATAACTTCGTAACAAATGAGAGACAGTATGTTTGGCCGGAAGATTCCTTACCTGTTCGGCGGCGCGGTTACTGCTCAGGCCCACGTCCTCAGTAATTTCCGGACACTCTACCTGAGGTCCGAAGAATGACTTGTACATCTCCTCGTGCATCAGGCCGAGGAAATTTTGAATGGCACGCGGTCCCTCGGGATTGAACTCCCACAAGCGAAGGGGCCGGCGTTTGCAAGGCTGGACTTGACGAACCAGCATAACTTGTGTTACCGCAACCAAACTGAAATCTCCGTTGAAGAGATCTTGAATGCGGCTTTGCAGTATAGGCACGTCCTTAGCTGGACCCCAGCTCAATCCTCTGCTAATCCATGACATCAGTTGTGGTGGAGGGCCCGGGCGGAAAACAGGGGCGGCCGCCCACTTGGCACTTCTAGGAGCCGTGATGTAGAACCACTCCTGTTGCCACAATTCAGACACCTCTGGAAGGGAACCTTCGGGCCATGGAGCTCCCGTCATCTTGCGTATTGAGGCACCTCCACACACCGCATGTTGCCCCTCGATCATCTTCGGCTTTACTTCAAAGGTCTTGAGCCATAAGCCAAAGTGAGGGGTAACCCGGAGGAAGGCCTTGCACACGACAATAAATGTCGTGATATGAAGAAAGGAGTCCGGTGCCAGATCATGGAAATCTAGCCCGTAGTAAAACATCAAGCCCCTGACGAAGGGATCCAAAGCAAGGCCTAGACCTCGGAGGAAGTGGGAGACGAACATGACGCTCTCGTTGGGTTCGGGGGAGGGGACGGCCTGCCCCCGGGGAGGCAGCCGATGCAAAGTCTCGGCGGTCAGATATCTGGCCTCCCTCAACTTTTTGATGTCTTCTTCCGTGACGGAGGAAGGCACCCATCGGCCTTGAAGGCTAGATCCGGACATGACTGAAGGTTCGGAGCACCTGGCCTGAGCTTTGGGCGTTTGAGCTTGAGGCGGGGGAAGGATTCGATTGAGCACGGGAGGGAAAAATAAAAGCCTTGTCCCTTTATAAAGAGGGTGAATATCAAGCGTCCTCTCCGTGTCCGTTTGGACTTGCCTATGATCTAGTAGTCCTAGAAGCGGTTGGGTTACCCACACCCGTATTGATGAGAATCCCGGAATAAGGGGACACGATCTCTTCTTTGACAAGACGTGCCAAGGAAACTGCCTCGCATGACGCGCTGAGGTGGGATAATGAAACGACTCGGATAAAAGCTTGGCTGTGGTGTGTCACGCTACGGAATACGTCAGCAGATTAGATTTGTGTAGATATTATTCTCTCTTTGGCAATATGTGGAAACTTATTTTGCAGAGCCGGACACTATCCTTGTGTTCAAAATCTTCTACGAATTACTTGGAGGAGGAACCCGCCTTGCAATGCCGAAGACAATCTGCGCGCTGGATTCGTCGTCATTGAAGCCTGGTTCAGGGGCTACTGAGGGAGTCCTGGATTAGGGGGTATCCGGATGGCCGGACTATACCTTCAGCCGGACTCCTGGACTATGAAGATACAAGATTGAAGACTTCGTCCCGTGTTCGGAAGGGACTTTCCTTGGCGTGGAAGGCAAGCTTGGCGATACGGATATTCAGATCTCCTACCATTGTAACCGACTTTGTGTAACCCTAACCCTCTCCGGTGTCTATATAAACCGGAGGGTTTTAGTCCGTAGGACAACATACACAACAACAATCATACCATAGGATAGCTTCTAGGGTTTAGCCTCTCTGATCTCGTGGTAGATCTACTCTTGTACTACCCATATCATCAATATTAATCAAGCAGGACGTAGGGTTTTACCTCCATCGAGAGGGCCCGAACCTAGGTAAAACTTCGTGTCCCTTGCCTCCTGTTACCATCCGGCCTAGACGCACAGTTCGGGACCCCCTACCCGAGATCCGCCGGTTTTGACACCGACACCCCCCCCCCTCCCTAGTCCAATTCGGACCAGCCCATGGGGAGGGGTACGGCCACCCTTTGAGGCCTTTCTCTCCTTTCCCATATGGCCCACTAAGGCCCAATACGAATTCCTGTAACTCCCCGTTACTCCCGAAAATACCCGAATCATTCGGAACCTTTCTGATGTCCGAATATAGTCGTCCAATATATCGATCTTTACGTCTCGACAATTTCGAGACTCCTCGTCATGTCCCCGATCTCATCCAGGACTCCGAACTCTTTCGGTACATCAAAACACATAAACTCATAATATAACCGTCATCGAACTTTAAGCGTGCGGACCCTACGGGTTCGAGAACTATGTAGACATGACCGAGACACGTCTCCGGTCAATAACCAATAGCGGAACCTGGATGCTCATATTGGCTCCTACATATTCTACGAAGATCTTTATCGGTCAAACCGCATAACAACATACGTTGTTCCCTTTGTCATCGGTATGTTACTTGCCCGAGATTCGATCGTCGGTATCTCAATACCTAGTTCAATTTCGTTACCGGCAAGTCTCTTTACTCGTTCCGTAACACATCATCCCGCAACTAACTCATTAGTTGCAATGCTTGCAAGGCTTATAGTGATGTGCATTACCGAGTGGGCCCAGAGATACCTCTCCGACAATCGGAGTGACAAATCCTAATCTCGAAATACGCCAACCCAACAAGTACCTTCGGAGACACCTGTAGAGCACCTTTATAATCACCCAGTTACGTTGTGACGTTTGGTAGCACACAAAGTGTTCCTCCGGTAAACGGGAGTTGCATAATCTCATAGTCATAGGAACATGTATAAGTCATGAAGAAAGCAATAGCAACAGACTAAACGATCAAGTGCTATGCTAACGGAATGGGTCAAGTCAATCACATCATTCTCGTAATGATGTGATCCCGTTAATCAAATGACAACTCTTTGTCTATGGCTAGGAAACTTAACCATCTTTGATCAACGAGCTAGTCAAGTAGAGGCATACTAGTGACACTCTATTTGTCTATGTATTCACACATGTATCATGTTTCCGGTTAATACAATTCTAGCATGAATAATAAACATTTATCATGATATAAGGAAATAAATAATAACTTTATTATTGCCTCTAGGGCACATTTCCTTTAGTCTCCCACTTGCACTAGAGTCAATAATCTAGTTCACATCGCCATGTGATTTAACACCAATAGTTCACATCACCATGTGATTAACACCCATAGTTCACATCGTCATGTGATCAACACCCAAAGGATTTACTAGAGTCAATAATGTAGTTCACATCGCTATGTGATTAACACCCAAAGAGTACTAAGGTGTGATCATGTTTTGCTTGTGAGACAAGTTTAGTCAACGGGTCTGCCACATTCAGATCCGTAAGTATTTTGCAAATTTCTATGTCAACAATGCTTGCATGGAGCTATTCTAGCTAATTGCTCCCACTTTCAATATGTATCCAGATTGAGATTTAGAGTCATCTGGACCAGTGTCAAAACTTGCATCGACGTAACCCTTTACGACGAACCTTTTTGTCACCTCCATAATCGAGAAACATATCCTTATTCCACTAAGGATAATTTGACCGCTGTCCAGTGATCTACCCCTAGATCACTATTGTACTCCCTTGCCAAAAACAGTGTAGGGTATACAATAGATCTGGTACACAGCATGGCATATTTTATAGAACCTATGGCCAAGGCATAGGGAATGACTTTCATTCTCTCTCTATCTTCTGCCGTGGTCGGGTTTTGAGTCTTACTCAACTTTACACCTTGTAACACAGGCAAGAACTCTTTCTTTGACTGTTCCATTTTGAACTACTTCAAAATCTTGTCAAGGTATGTACTCATTGAAAAACTTATCAAGCGTCTTGATCTATCTCTATAGATCTTGATGCTCAATGTGTAAGCAGCTTCACCGAGGTCTTTCTTTGAAAAACTCCTTTCAAACACTCCTTTATGCTTTGCAGAATAATTCTACATTATCTCCGATCAACAATATGTCATTTACATACACTTATCAGAAATGCTGTAGTGCTCCCACTCACTTTCTTGTAAATACAGGCTTCACTGCAAGTCTGTATAAAACTATATGCTTTGATCAACTTATTAAAGCGTATATTCCAACTCTGAGATGCTTGCACCAGTCCATAGATGGATCGCTGGAGCTTGCATATTTTGTTAGCACCTTTAGGACTGACAAAACTTTCTTGTTGCATCATATACAACTCTTCTTTAATAAATCCATTAAGGAATGTAGTTTTGTTTATCCATTTGCCAGATTTCATAAAATGTGGCAATTGCTAACATGATTCGGACAGACTTAAGCATAGATACGAGTGAGAAACTCTCATCGTAGTCAACACCTTGAACTTGTCGAAAACCTTTTGCGACAATTCTAGCTTTGTAGATAGTAACACTACTATCATCATCCGTCTTCCTCTTGAAGATCCATTTAATCTCAATGGCTCGCCGATCAATGGGCAAGTCAATCAAAGTCCATACTTTGTTCTCATACATGGATCTCATCTCAGATTTCATGGCCTCAAACCATTTCGTGGAATCTAGGCTCATCATCGCTTCCTTATAGTTCGTAGGCTCGTCATGGTCAAGTAACATGACCTCCAGAATAGGATTACCGTACCACTCTGGTGCGGATCTCACTCTGGTTTACCTACGAGGTTCGGTAGTAACTTGATCTGAAGTTACATGATCATCATCATTAGCTTCCTCACTAATTGGTGTAGTAGTCACAGGAACAGATTTCTATGATGAACTACTTTCCAATAAGGGAGCAGGTACAGTTACCTCATCAAGTTCTACTTTCCTCCCACTCACTTCTTTCAAGAGAAACTCCTTCTCTAGAAAGGATCCATTCTCAGCAATGAATATCTTGCCTTCGGGTCTGTGATAGAAGGTGTACCCAACATTTTCTTTTGGGTATCCTATGAAGATACACTTCTCCGATTTGGGTTTGAGCTTATCAGGTTGAAACTTTTCACATAATCATTGCAACCTCAAATTTTAAGAAACGACAGCTTAGGTTTCTTGCCAAACCATAGTTCATACGGTGTCGTCTCAACGGATTTAGATGGTGCCCTATTTAACGTGAATGTAGCTGTCTCTAATGCATAACCCCAAAATGATAGTGGAAAATTGGTAAGAGACATCATAGATCGCACCATATCTAATAAAGTACGGTTACGATGTTAGGACACACCATTACACTGTGGTGTTCCAGGTGGCGTGAGTAGTGAAACTATTTCACATTGTTTTAACTGAAGGCCAAACTCGTAACTCAAATATTTTACTTCTACGATCATATCGTAGAAACTTTTATTTTTGTTACGATGATTCTCCACTTCACTCTGAAATTCTTTGAACTTTTCAAATGTTTCAGACTTGTGTTTCATTAAACTCATATCTGCTCAAATCATCTGTGAAGATCAGAAAATAATGGTACCTGCCGCGAGCCTCAATATTCACCGGACCACATACATCAGTATGTATGATTTCCAACAAATCTGTTGCTCGCTCCATTGTTCCGGAGAACGGAGTCTTAGTCATCTTGCCCATGTGGCATGGTTCGCAAGCATCAAGTGATTCCAAAAGCCCATCAGCATGGATTTTCTTCATGCGCTTTACACCAATATGACCTAAACAGCAGTGCCACAAATAAGTTGCACTATCATTATTAACTTTGCATCTTTTGGCTTCAATATTATGAAAATATGTATCACCACGATCGAGATCCAACAAACCATTTTCATTGGGTGTATGACCATAGAAGGTTTTATTCATGTAAACAGAACAACAATTATTCTCTAACTTACATGAATAACCGTATTGCAATAAACATGATCCAATCATATTTATGCTCAACGCAAACACTAAATAACATTTATTTTAGGTTTAACACTATCCCGAAAGTATAGGGAGTGTGCGATGATGATCATATCAATCTTGGAACCATTTCCAATACACATCGTCACTTCACCCTTAACTAGTCTCTGTTCATTCTGCAACTCCTGTTTCGAGTTACTACTCTTAGCAACTGAACCAGTATCACATACCAAAGGGTTGCTACGAACACTAGTAAAATACACATCAATAATCTGTATATCAAATATACCTTTGTTCACTTTGCCATCCTTTCTTATCCGCCAAATACTTGGGGCAGTTCCGCTTGCAGTGACCAGTCCCTTTGCAGTAGAAGCACTTAGTCTCAGGCTTAGGTACAGACTTGGTCTTCTTCAATTGAGTAGCAACTTGCTTGTCGTTCTTCTTGAAGTTCCCCTTCTTCCATTTGCCCTTTTCTTGAAACTAGTGGTCTTGTCAACCATCAACACTTGATGCTTTTCTTGATTTCTACCTTCGTCGATTTCATCATCATGAAAAGCTCGGGAATCGTTTTTGTCATCCCTTGCATACTATAGTTCATCACGAAGTTCTACTAACTTGGTGATGGTGACTAGAGAATTCCATCAATCACTATTTTATCTGGAAGATTAACTCCCACTTGATTCAAGCGATTGTAGTACCCAGACAATCTGAGCATATGCTCACTGCTTGAGCTATTCTCCTCCATCTTTTAGCTATAGAACTTTTGTTGGAGACTTCATATCTCTCAACTCGGGTATTTGCTTGAAATATTACCTTCAACTCCTGGAACATCTCATATGTTCCATGACGTTCAAAACGTCTTTGAAGTCCCGATTCTAAGCCGTTAAGCATGGTGCACTAAACTATCAAGTAGTCATCATATTGAGCTAGCCAAACATTCATAACGTCTGCATCTGCTCCTGCAATAGGTCTGTTACCTAGCGGTGCATTAAGGTCATAATTCTTCTGTGCAGCAATGAGGATAGTCCTCAGATCACGGATCCAATCCGCATCATTGCTACTAACATCTTTCAACTCAGTTTTCTCTAGGAACATATCAAAAATAAAACAGGGGAGCTAAACGCGAGCTATTGATTTACAACATAGATATGCTAATACTACCAGGACTAAGTTCATGATAAATTAAAGTTCAATTAATCATATTACTTAAGAACTCCCACTTAGATAGACATCCCTCTAATCATCTAAGTGATCACGTGATCCAAATCAACTAGACCATAACCGATCATCACGTGAAATGGAGTAGCTTTCAATGGTGAACATCATTATGTTGATCAATCTACTATATGATTCACGCTCGACCTTTCGGTCTCAGTGTTCTGAGGCCATATCTGCATATGCTAGGCTCGTCAAGTTTAACCTGAGTATTCTGCGTGTGCAAAACTGACTTGCACCTGTTGTAGATGGACGTAGAGCTTATCACACCCGATCATCACGTGGTGTCTGGGCACGACAAACTTTGGCAACGATGCATACTCAGGGAGAACACTTTTATCTTGAAATTTAGTGAGAGATCATCTTATAATGCTACCGCCGAACTAAGCAAAATAAGATGTATAAAAGACAAACATCACATGCAATCAAAATATGTGACATGATATGGCCATCATCATCTTGTGCCTTTGATCTCCATCTCCAAAGCATCGTCATAATTTCCATCGTCACCGGCATGACACCATGATCTCCATCATCTTGATCTATATCAATGTGTCGTCGCATGGTCGTCTCGCCAACTATTGCTCTTGCAACTATTGCTATCGCATAGCGATAAAGTAAAGCAATTATTTGGCGCTTGCATCTTATGCAATAAAGAGACAACAATAAGGCTTCTGCCAGTTGCCGATAACTTCAACAAAACATGATCATCTTATACAACAACTTATATCTCATCACGTCTTGACCATATCACATCACAACATGCCCTGCAAAAACAAGTTAGGCGTCCTCTACTTTGTTGTTGCAAGTTTTACGTGGCTGCTACGGGCTTAGCAAGAACCGCTCTTACCTACGCATCAAAACCTCAATGATAGTTTGTCAAGTTGGTGCTGTTTTAACCTTCGCAAGGACCGGGCGTAGCCACACTCGGTTCAACTAAAGTTGGAGAAACTGACACCCGCTAGTCACCTGTGTGCATAGCACGGTGGTAAAACCAGTCTCGCGTAAGCGTACGCGTAATGTCGGTCCGGGCCGCTTCATCCAACAATATTGCCGAACCAAAGTATGACATGCTGGTAAGCAGTATGACTTATATCTCCCACAACTCACTTGTGTTCTACTCGTGCATATGACATCTGTGCATAAAACCTGGCTCGGATGCCACTGTTGGGGAACTTGGTAATTTCAAAAAAATTCCTACGCAGTCGCAAGATCATGGTGATGCATAGCAACGAGAGGGGAGAGTGTGTCCACGTACCCTCGTAGACCGAAAGCGGAAGTGTTAGCACAACGCGGTTGATGTAGTCGTACGTCTTCACGATCCGACCGATCAAGTACCGAACACACGGCACCTCCGAGTTTTGCACACGTTCAACTCGATGACGTCCCTCGAACTCCGATCCAGCTGAGTGTTGAGGGAGAGTTTCGTCAGCACGACGGCGTGGTGATGATGATGATGTTCTACTGACGCAGGGCTTCGCCTAAGCACCGCTATGATATGATCAAGGTGGATTATGGTGAAGGGGGGCACCGCACACGGCTAAGAGATCAAGAGATCAATTGTTGTCTCCTTGGGGTGCCCCCTGCCCCTGTATATAAAGGAGTGGAGGAGGGGGAGGGCCGGCCCTCTATGGCGCGCCCTAGGGGAGTCCTACTCCCACCGGGAGTAGGATTTCCCCTTTCCTAGTAGAACTAGGAGCCCTTCCATGTAGTAGGAGTAGGAGGGAAGGAAAGGGAAGGGGAAAGGAGAAGGAAGGAAGGGGGCGCCCCCCCCCCCTAGTCCAATTCGGACCAGCCCATGGGGAGGGGTGCAGCCACCCTTTGAGGCCTTTCTCTCCTTTCCCATATGGCCCACTAAGGCCCAATACGAATTCCCGTAACTCCCCGGTACTCCCGAAAATACCCGAATCACTCGGAACCTTTCCGATGTCCGAATATAGTCATCCAATATATCGATGTTTACGTCTCAACCATTTCGAGACTCCTCGTCATGTCCCCGATCTCATCCGAGACTCCGAACTCCTTCGGTACATCAAAACACATAAACTCATAATATAACCGTCATCGAACTTTAAGCGTGCGGACCCTACGGGTTCGAGAACTATGTAGACATGACCGAGACACGTCTCTGGTCAATAACCAATAGCGGAACCTGGATGCTCATATTGGCTCCTACATATTCTACGAAGATCTTTATCGGTCAAACCGCATAACAACATACGTTGTTCCCTTTGTCATCGGTATGTTACTTGCCCGAGATTCGATCGTCGGTATCTCAATACCTAGTTCAATCTCGTTACCGGCAAGTCTCTTTACTCGTTCCGTAACACATCATCCCGCAACTAACTCATTAGTTGCAAGGCTTGCAAGGCTTATAGTGATGTGCATTACCGAGTGGCCCCAGAGATACCTCTCCGACAATCGGAGTGACAAATCCTAATCTCGAAATACGCCAACCCAACAAGTACCTTTGGAGACACCTGTAGAGCACCTTTATAATCACCCAGTTACCGTTGTGACGTTTGGTAACGGGAGTTGCATAATCTCATAGTCATAGGAACATGTATAAGTCATGAAGAAAGCAATAGCAACAGACTAAATGATCAAGTGCTATGCTAACCGAATGGGTCAAGTCAATCACATCATTCTCCTAATGATGTGATCCCGTTAATCAAATGACAACTCTTTGTCTATGGCTAGGAAACTTAACCATCTTTGATCAACGAGCTAGTCAAGTAGAGGCATAATAGTGACACTCTGTTTGTCTATGTATTCACACATGTATCATGTTTCCGGTTAATACAATTCTTGCATGAATAATAAACATTTATCATGATATAAGGAAATAAATAATAACTTTATTATTGCCTCTAGGGCATATTTCCTTCAGTATCAAGCATCCCCAAGCCTAGTTCCTTCTCGTCCTCGAGTAGGTAAATGATAAAAACAGAATTTTTGATGTAGAATGCTACTTGGCATAATTTTAATGTAATTCTTCTTAATTATAGTATGAATATTCAGATCCGAAAGATTCAAGATAAAAGTTTAGTATTGACATAAAAATAATAATACTTCAAGCATACTAACAAAGCAATCATGTCTTCTCAAAATAACATGGCCAAAGAAAGTTATCCCTACAAAATCATATAGTCTGGCTATGCTCTATCTTCACCACACAAAGTATTTAAGTCATGCACAACCCCGATGACAAGCCAAGCAATTGTTTCATACTTTTGACATTCTCAAAACTTTTTCAATCTTCACGCAATACATGAGCATGAGCCATGGATATAGCACTATAGGTGGAATAGAATGGTGGTTGTGGAGAAGACAAAAAGGGAGAAGATAGTCTCACATCAACTAGGTGTATCAACGGGCTATGGAGATGCCCATCAATAGATATCAATGTGAGTGAGTAGGGATTACCATGCAACGGATGCACTAGAGCTATAAGTATATGAAAGCTCAACAAAAGAGACTAAGTGGGTGTGCATCCAACTTGCTTGCTCATGAAGACCTAGGGCATTTTGAGGAAGCCCATCATTGGAATATACAAGCCAAGTTCTATAATGAAAAATTCCCACTAGTATATGAAAGTGACGAAATGAGAGACTCTCTATCATGAATATCATGGTGCTACTTTGAAGCACAAGTGTGGTAAAAGGATAGTAGCATTGCCCCTTCTCTTTTTTTCTCTCATTTTTTATTATTTGGGCCTTTTCTCTTTTTTATGGCCTCTTTTCTTTTTTTTATTTTTATTTTTCATCCGGAGTCTCATCCCGACTTGTGGGGGAATCATAGTCTCCATCATCCTTTCCTCACTGGGACAATGCTCTAATAATGATGATCATCACACTTTTATTTTCTTACAACTCAACAATTATGACTCGATACTTAGAACAAAATATGACTCTATATGAATGCCTCCAGCGGTGTACCGGGATATGGAATGAATCAAGAGTGACATGTATGAAAGAATTATGAACGGTGGCTTTGCCACAAATATGATGTCAACTACATGATCATGCTAAGCAATATGACAATGATGGAGTGTGTCATAATAAATGGAACGGTGGAAAATTGCATGGCAATATATCTCGGAATGGCTATGGAAATGCCATAATAGGTAGGTATGGTGGCTGTTTTGAGGAAGGTATATGGTGGGTGTATGATACCAGCGAAAGGTGCGCGGTATTAGAGAGGCTAGCAATGGTGGAAGGAAGAAAAGTGTGTATAATCCATGGACTCAACATTAGTCATAAACAACTCATATACTTATTGCAAAAATCTACAAGTTATCAAAGCAAAGTATTACGCGCATGCCCCTAGGGGGATAGATTGGTAGGAAAAGACCATCGCTCGTCCCCGACCGCCACTCATAAGGAAGACAATCAATAAATAAATCATGCTCCGACTTCATCACATAACGGTTCACCATACGTGCATGCCACGGGAATCACAAACTTTAACACAAGTATTTCTCAAATTCACAACTACTCGATTAGCACAACTTTAATATCACCATCTTCATATCTCAAAACAATTATCAAGCATCAAACTTCTCATAGCATTCAACACATTCATAAGAAAGTTTTTACTATTCTTGAGTACCAAGCATATTAGGATTATTTAAGCGAATTACCATGCTATTTAAGACTCTCAAAATAATCTAAGTGAAGCATGAGAGATCAATAGTTTCTATAAAACAAATCAACCACCGTGCTCTAAAAGATATAAGTGAAGTACTAGAGCAAAACTATATAACTCAAAAGACATAAGTGAAGCACATAGAGTATTCTAACAAATTCCAAATCATGTATGGCTCTCTCAAAAGGTGTGTAACACCCAGGATGCGACTATATCTCCCACGTGTCGAGGCACGACTTAGAGGCATAATCGCATTGAAGGCATATGTCGCAAGTTAGGCAATCTTCACAACATCCCATGTAATATAGATAATAAAAGGGGAGATAACATAGTTGGCTTACACTCGCCACGTCAATCAAGTACATAAATAATATTACATCATCCAAACACTCATGGCCCGACTACGGCGCCAAAATAAAAGATAACCCAACATGCAACACGGTCCCGATCACCCCCAACTGGGCACCAGTACTGATCATCAGGAAAGGAAACATAGTATCGTTGAGAGTCCTCGTCGAACTCCCACTTGAGCTCAAGCGCGTCACCTGGAGCGGAATCATCAGGCCCTGCATCTGGTGTAATAGTAATCTGTGAGCCACGGGGACTCAGCAATCTCTCACCCTCGCGATCAAGACTATTTAAGCTTATAGGTAAGGCAAGGTAAATATGTGGAGCTGCAGCAAGCGACTAGCAAATATGGTGGCTATCCTGTTCGCAAAAGAGAGCGAGAAGAGGAGGCAAAACGCGAGCGAGAAACTAAAGAGCAACCTGCACAAGCATTACTCCAACCCCGTGTCCACTTCCCGGACTCCGCCGAGAAGAGGCCATCACGGTAACACACTCAGTTGATTCATTTTAATTAAGTTAAGGTTCAAGTTATCTACAACCGGACATTAACAAATTCCCATCTGCCCATAACCGCGGGCACGGCTTTCGAAATTTCAAATCCCTGCAGGGGAGTCCCAGCTTAGCCCATGACAAGCTCTCACAGTCAACGAAGGAATAGACCTCCTCCCGAGACGTTCCGATCAGACTCGGTATCTTGGTTCTTCAAGACACTTCGACAGGTTAAAACAAGACCAGCAACACCGCCCGAATGTGCCGAAAAATCTCTATGTTAGATGCCTTACCAGAGCGATGAGGAGACTGGGAAGTAAAAAGAATTCCTAAACTCTCCGATATATAATTCCTAAATGACTCAAAACATTTTTCTAGACACAACTCGGCTGCTAAAAACGATCAAGCAATGGGGCTCCTAAGGTCGGGGAAGGCTCTGATTACCAACTTGTAACACTCTCGATGCGACTATATCTCCCACGTGTCGAGGCACGACTTAGAGGCATAATCGCATTGAAGGCATATGTCGCAAGTTAGGCAATCTTCACAACATCCCATGTAATGTAGATAATAAAAGGGGAGATAACATAGTTGGCTTACACTCGCCACGTCAATCAAGTACATAAATAACATTACATCATCCAAACACTCATGGCCCGACTACGGCGCCAAAATAAAAGATAACCCAACATGGGACACGGTCCCGATCACCCCAACTGGGCGCCACTACTGATCATCAGGAAAGGAAACATAGTATCGTTGAGAGTCCTCGTCGAACTCCCACTTGAGCTCAAGCGCGTCACCTGGAGCGGAATCATCAGGCCCTGCATCTGGTGTAATAGTAATCTGTGAGCCACAGGGACTCAGCAATCTCGCACCCTCGCGATCAAGACTATTTAAGCTTATAGGTAAGGCAAGGTAAATATGTGGAGCTGCAGCAAGCGACTAGCAAATATGGTGGCTATCCTGTTCGCAAAAGAGAGCGAGAAGAGGAGGCAAAACGCGAGCGAGAAACTAGAGAGCAACCTGCGCAAGCATTACTCCAACCCTGTGTCCACTTCCCGGACTCCGCCGAGAAGAGGCCATCACGGTAACACACTCAGTTGATTCATTTTAATTAAGTTAAGGTTCAAGTTATCTACAACCGGACATTAACAAATTCCCATCTGCCCATAACCGCGGGCACGGCTTTCGAAAGTTCAAATCCCTGCAGGGGAGTCCCAACTTAGCCCATGACAAGCTCTCACGGTCAACGAAGGAATAGACCTCCTCCCGAGACGTTCCAATCAGACTCGGTATCTTGGTTCTTCAAGACACTTCGACAGGTTAAAACAAGACCAGCAACACCGCCCGAATGTCCCGACAAATCCCGATAGGAGCTGCACATATCTCGTTCTCAGGGCACACTCAGATGAGACATCCTACGAGTAAAACCAACCCTCAAGTTGCCCCGAGGTGGCCCCGCAGTCTACTCGGTCGGACCAACACTCAGAGGGCGGCAAGAGTGGAACAAAACACTAGGCGAGAGGCCGAGCCTTCCACCCTTTACCAAGTATATAGATGCATAAAGATAACATGGCAATATAATGATATCCCAACAAGAAAATAATGTTCCACCAAGGAATAGTCTCCAATCTTCACCTGCAACTAGCAACGCTATAAGAGGGGCTGAGCAAAGCGGTAACATAGCCAATCAACGGTTTGCTATGACATGGTGGGTTAGAGGTTTGACATGGCAATTTGGGAGGCTTAAAATCAAGTGGTAGGCATCGTAGCATTGGCATAGCAAAAGAGCGAGCATCTAGCAAAGCAAAGATAGTAGTGATTTCAAGGGTATGATCATCTTGCCTGCAAAGTGGTCAGAGTTGACTGGATCCTCGAAAGCAAACTCAACGGGTTCCTCGTTAGCGAACTCGTCTCTCGGCTCTACCCAAACAAGACAAACAAGCAACAAGGACACAATCAACCACGTGCAAGGATCAAACAATATGATGCAAGGATGGTATGCTATGCGGGATGCGATGCGGGATGCATATGTAAGATTTGACAAGGGATGCATGAACCTGGCCTCAACTTGGGTATCCAAGTGTGCCACTGGAAAGATGAGATGAAAACTCTTGAAAACGATATAAAGGACGCCGAATCGGAGTTATGGTTTGGAAATGGCAAGCAATTCAAATATGACACCGGTCTGCAATTTACAGCAAGTAGCCATCTAAATGCAAAGATATGAACAAGCTACAGCACTCAAACATGACATAAAAATACATGGCAGGGATGCATTCAAGATGCTTAACAAAAGTCTAGCACTGAGCTACGGCCAAATCATCCATTAACAGGTTCAAGCGAGCATGGCAAAAATGCATATGGCAAACAGATTTCAGACTTTGTGAAATTAGCACTTGTCTGGAATTTCAGCTCAGGTAGCACACTTCAGAGCAACAAACTACATGCTACAGGACCTGAACATGGCAAGGTAAAGCATGGCATGGAGCTACTCAAAGAGCTTAACAAAAGTCCCTTAGTGACCTTGAGCCAAAAGGGATCAGAAAATACAATTGCAAGCATGTGAACATGGCAAAAACATAATCAGTTCTCAGACTTAGTGAAAACTGGAGCATGCTGAAAACAGATATCAAGTAGGCATGTTTACGAGCTCGATGCACTCACCACGGAGCAAGTCGTGATAATCTAAGCATACACCCATCAAGAGTACACAAAATGCAAGCTAGACATGGCAAGAACAATAGCATAGCATGCACGGATCAACTACAACATCATCGGCAAAATCGCTAACAAGTAGACAATCTGCCCAGATTCACGAAGTAGCAAAAGTAGAGCTCGATTGACTCAAGCTAGGGTGCTCCATAATTGCAAACAAAGACATGGATGGATAGAGCACTACAAGATTAACAAAACATCCTTACTGACCATCCTCAAAAGAGGCACGGATCACTAGGAAACAACATGAACATATGGCCATATGAGATAAACAGCTCAAAGACTTAGTGGAAATGCTAAGTCCCTGAAATCAGCTTTACCAAGTGCCTCACTTTGCAAGCTTGTGCTAGTCACCACACACATCACAAAAACACATGGGTTGCACCTCTGGAAAGATGGCAAAACCCTTAACAAAACATATGCAGAGCTCATGGGCATATCATGCACATAATAATCATGGCAAAAAATGACAAATATCTAAATGGAGCAGCAGATCTGGCAATTATCTCAAGTAGCCCTCTTCTAACAGCATTTCGGGCATCAAGATGAACTCAAATGAAAAATATGCAATGGAATGAAATGATGTGTGCTCTGAGCCGAACATTTTGATATGCTATATGCCCAAAATGGAGCTACGGATGCGGAGATATAGCATGATGAACAGGAGCACATGAACTAGGGTTTCGGGCAAAAAGTCAACCCAATCCAATCTTCCAGATCCAGATCCGGCGCATTTTACGAGGTTTGCCGGAGAGGTCCCTGTTCGCCGGAGTGAGACGGGGGCGGCCGGATCCATCGAGGAAGGAGCTCGGGACGTCGCCGGACTTGAGGACTCCGGCCGGAGAAGATTGACGACGGGGCGGCGACCGCGGCAAGCTTGGAGGCGACGGCCGGAGCAGCGCGAGCTCGGCGGGCGGCGGCGAGCGTCGCCGGAGACGAGCGGCGGACGCGGCGAGCTTGAGGCGGAGCGGGGTGGAGGGCAGCGCGGGCGCGCGCCTGAGGCGGCGGCCGGTCGAGGTCGCGGGCCTGGAGGGCCGGCTCCGGGCTCCCGGGCCGCGCGGCGGCGGGGACAGGCGATGTGGGGCGATGGCGGCGCGACCAACGAGAGGACGCCACGTGGTGGCAGACGGCTAGCTGGACATGTCCGGCTCGGCGGATTTTGTCCGGCGGCGGCGGGTGGGGATGGATCTAGGGTTTCGGGAGGAAGGGGAAGGAGATTTTCGGGGATGTCTTTAAATAGGCATAGAGGAAGCTAGGAGTGTCCAAATGAGGTGCGGTTTTCGGCCACGCGATCGTGATCGAACGCTCTAGATGATGGAGAGGGTTTTGGTGGGTTTTGGGCCAAATTGGAGGGGTGTTGGGTTGCAACACACACGAGGCCTTTTCGATCCCTCGGTTAACCGTTAGAGTATCAAACGAAGTCCAAATGGTACGAAACTTGACCGGCGGTCTACCGGTAGTAAACCAAGGCCGCTTGGCAAGTCTCGGTCCAAACCGGAAATGTTTAATCCCCACACACAAAAGAAATCTAGAAATGACCACCGGAGGATAACGGAGCGCCGGAATGCAAAACGGACAACGGGGAAAATGCTCGAATGCATGAGATGAACACGTATGCAAAAGCAATGCATATGATGACATGATATGAGATGCATGACAACGATAACAACACACGAAGACAAAAACCCGAACCCGAGAAAATAAAATAACTTAACGCCGGAAACGGCAAGAGTTGGCGTACAAATTGGGAAAGTTACATCCGGGGTGTTACAGGTGTGTACAGAAAGGATGATTGTGGTAAACTAAAAAATAAAGACTCAAATAATACAAGACGCTCCAAGCAAAACACATATCATGTGGTGAATAAAAATATAGCTCCAAGTAAATTTACCTATAGAAGTAGACGAAAGAGGGGATGCCTTCCGGGGCATCCCCAAGCTTTGGCTTTTAGGTGTCCTTAGATTATCTTGGGGGTGCCATGGGTGTCCCCAAGCCTAGGCTCCTGCAACTCCTTGTTCCATAATCCATCAAATCTTTACCCAAAATTTGAAAATTTCACAACACAAAACTCAAAGTAGAAAATCTCATGAGCTCCGTTAGCGAAAGAAAACAAAAGACCACTTCAAGGTACTGTAATGAACTCATTCTTTATTTATATTGGTGTTAAACCTACTGTATTCCAACTTCTCTATGGTTTATAAACTATTTTACTAGCCATAGATTCATCAAAATAAGCAAACAACACACGAAAAACAGAATCTGTCAAAAACAGAACAGTCTGCAGTAATCTGTAGCTAGCGCAAGATCTGGAACCCCAAAAATTCTAAAATAAATTTCTAGACGTGAGGAATTTATATATTAATCATCTGCAAAAATAATTAAATAAATATGGCAGCAGTTCTCGTGAGCGCTAAAGTTTCTGTTTTTTACAGCAAGATATTAAGACTTTCCCCAAGTCTTCACAACGGTTCTACTTGGCACAAACACTAATTAAACACAAAAAACACAACCAAAACATAGGCTAGGTAAATTATTTATTACTAAACAGGAGCAAAAAGTAAGGAATAAAAAAAATTGGGTTGCCTCCCAACAAGCGCTATCGTTTAACGCCCCTAGCTAGGCATAAAAAGCAAGGATAGATCTAGGTATTGTCATCTTTGGTAGGCAATCCATAAGTGGCTCTCATAATAGATTCATAAGGTAATTTAATTTTCTTTCTAGGAAAGTGTTCCATGCCTTTCCTTAACGGAAATTGGAATCTAATATTTCCTTCCTTCATATCAATAATTGCACCAATCATTCTAAGGAAAGGTCTACCAAGAATAATAGGACATGAAGGATTGCAATCTATGTCAAGAACAATAAAATCTATGGGCACATAATTCCTATTTGCAATAATAAGAACATCATTAATTTTTCCCATAGGTTTCTTAATAGTGGAATCTGCAAGGTGCAAGTTTAAAGAGCAATCATCAAAATCACGGAAACCTAGCAAATCACACAAAGTCTTTGGAATCGTGGAAACACTAGCACCCAAATCAAGCATAGAACTCATGATCTTTAATCTTAATTTTAATAGTTGGTTCTCACTCATCATAAATTTTTCTAGGGATAGAAACTTCCAACTCAAGTTTTTCTTCATAAGATTGCATCAAGGCATCAACAATATGTTTAGTAAACGCTTTATTTTGACTATAAGCATGAGGAGAATTTAGCACGGATTGCAACAAGGAAATACAATCAATCAAAGAGCAATTTTCATAATTAAATTCCTTGAAATCCAAAATAGTGGGTTTCGCAACATCTAGGGTTTTAATTTCTTCAATCCCACTTTCATCAAATTTAGCATCAAGATCTAAAAACTCCGAATTTTTGGAATGTCTTCTAGGTAAAGGTGGATCATATTCAGTCCCATCATTATCAAGATTCATATTGCAAAACAAAGATTTTAGGGGACACATCAATAACTTTTAGATCTTCATCTTTATTTTCATAGGAACTAGAAGAACACGCTCTTATAAATGCATCTTTCTTAGCACGCATCCTAGCGGTTCTTTCTTTGCACTCATCAATGGAAATTCTCATGGATTTGAGAGACTCATTGATATCATGCTTAGGAGGAATAGATCTAAGTTTCAAAGAATCAACATCAAGAGAAATTCTATCAACCTTCCTAGCCATCTCATCAATCTTAAGCAATTTTTCTTCAATCAAAGCATTGAAATTATTTTGCGATGTAATAAATTCTTTAATATTAGATTCAAAATCAGAGGGCATCTTATTCTAATTTCCATAAGAATTGTTGTGGGAATTACCATAATTATTAGAGGGATTACTAGGATAAGGCCTAGGATTAAAATTTCCTATATACGCGTTGTTACCAACATTATTCCTACCAATAAAATTCACATCCATAGATTCATTATTGTTCTCAATCAAAGTAAACAAGAGCATATCATTAGGATCAGAAGAAACACTCTTACTAGCAAATAATTTCATAAGTTCATCTATCTTTCCGCTCAAAACATTAATTTCTTCTATCGCATGCACTTTTTTATTAGTAGATCTTTCAGTATGCCATTGAGAATAATTAACCATAATATTATCTAGGAGTTTAGTAGCTTCTCCTAAAGTGATTTCCATAAAAGTGCCTCCCGCGGCCGAATCTAAAAGATTTCTAGAAGCAAAATTCAATCCGGCATAAATTTTTTGTATAATCATCCACAAATTCAAACCATGAGTAGGGCAATTACGTATCATTAATTTCATCCTCTCCCAAGCTTGTGCAACATGTTCATGATCAAGTTGCTTAAAATTCATAATATCGTTTCTAAGGGAGATGATCTTAGCGGGAGGAAAATACTTAGAGATAAAAGCATCTTTGCACTTGTTCCAAGAATCAATACTATTTTTAGGCAAAGACGAAAACCAAGCTTTAGCACGATCTCTAAGCGAAAAAGGAAATAGCTTCAATTTAACAATATCATTATCCACATCTTTCTTCTTTTGCATATCACACAAATCAACGAAGCTATTTAGATGGGTAGCGGCATCTTCACTAGGAAGGCCGGAGAACAGATCTTTCATGACAAGATTCAGCAAAGCGACATTAATTTCACAAGATTCAGCATCGGTAAGAGGAGCAATTAGAGTGCTAATAAAATCATTGTTGTTGGTATTGGTAAAGTCACGCAATTTGGTGTTATCTTGAGCCATCGTGATAAGCAAGCAATCCAACACACAAGCAAACCAAAAGCAAGCGGGCAAAAAGAGGCAAATAGAGAAAGAGAGGGGGATAGAGAGAGAGAGAGGGTGAATAAAACGGTAAGGGTGAAGTGGGGGAGAGGAAAACAAGAGGCAAATGGCAAAAAATGTAATGCGGGAGATAAGGGTTGTGATGGGTACTTGGTATGTTGACTTTTGCGTAGACTCCCCGACAACGGCGCCAGAAATGGCTCGTTGTCGGGAGTCAAATCTTGACTTGCGCAAACCTCCCCGGCAACGGTGCCGGAAATTCTTCTTGCTACCTCTTAAGCACTGCGTTGGATTTCCTTGAAGAGGAAAGGATGATGCAGCAAAGTAGCATAAGTATTTCCCTCCGTTTTTGAGAACCAAGGTATCAATGCATTAGGAGGTTGCGCGCGCGTCCCTAGTACCTGCACAAAACAAATAACTCCTCGCAACCAACGCGATAAGGGGTTGTCAATCCCTTCACGGTCACTTACGAGAGTGAGATCTGATAGATATGATAAGATAATATTTTTGGTATTTTTGCGATAAAGATGCAAAATAAAATAAAGGAAAAGTAAAAAGCAAAAGAAATAACTAAGTATTGGAAGATTAATATGATGAAGATAGATCCGGGGGCCATAGGTTTCACTAGTGGCTTCTCTCAAGAGCATAAGTATTTTACGATGGGTGAACGAATTACTGTTGAGCAATTGACAGAATTGAGCATAGTTATGAGAATATCTAGGTATGATCATGTATATAGGCATCACGTCCGAGACAAGTAGACCAACTCCTGCCTGCATCTACTACTATTACTCCACTCATCGACCGCTATCCAGCATGCATCTAGAGTATTAAGTTCATGAAAACAGAGTAACGCCTTAAGCAAGATGACATGATGTAGAGGGATAAATTCATGCAATATGATAAAAACCCCATCTTGTTATCCTTGATGGCAACAATACAATACGTGCCTTGCTGCCCCTACTGTCACTGGGAAAGGATACCGCAAGATTGAACCCAAATCTAAGCACTTCTCCCATTGCAAGAAAGATCAATCTAGTAAGCCAAACCAAACTGATAATTCGAAGAGACTTGCAAAGATAACCAATCATACATAAAATAATTCAGAGAAGATTCAAATATTGTTCATAGATAATCTTGATCATAAACCCACAATTCATCGGTCTCAACAAACACACCGAAAAAAGAAGATTACATCGAATAGATCTCCACAAGAGAGGGGGAGAACATTGTATTGAGATCCAAAAAGAGATAAGAAGCCATCTAGCTAATAACTATGGACCCGAAGGTCTGAGATAAACTACTCACACTTCATCGGAGAGGCTATGGTGTTGATGTAGAAGCCCTCCGTGATGGATACCCCCTCCGGCGGAGCTCCGGAACAGGCCCCAAGATGGGATCTCGTGGATACAGAAGGTTGCGGTGGTGGAATTATGTGTTTGGCTCGGTATCTGATTGTTTGGGGGTACGTAGGTATATATAGGAGGAAGGAGTACGTCGGTGGAGCAATAGGGGGCCCACGAGGGTGGAGGGCGCGCCCCCTACCTCGTGGCCTCCTCCTTTGTTTCTTTACGTAGGGTCCAAGTCTCCTGAATCGTGTTCGGTGAGAAAATCACGTTCCCGAAGGTTTTATTCCGTTTGGACTTCGTTTGACATTCCTTTTCTTCGTAACCCTAAAATAGGCAAAAACATCAATTCTGGACTGGGCCTCCGGTTAATATGTTAGTCCTAAAAATAATATAAAAGTGGATAATAAAGCCCAATAATGTCCAAAACAGTAGATAATATAGCATGGAGCAATAAAAAATTATAGATACGTTGAGGACGTATCAGCTGGTATGTTCATCTATTATCAGGAACTCCTCTTCACATCTGAATTTTGGTGGAACAACAATTCTACTGAGACCCTGGCATTAAAAGCAGCACGGCAAAGACCGGAAAACAAATTTTGTCAGATAATAGAAATTTAGAATCATTGAGGGACATAATACCACTCTGCTATCAAATGGAGCATAATTGCATCACAAAATATTTGAGCTAGCATGTCTTCTTTTCCCAATCAAATATATGTATTTATTTTCTCAAAGCTAGTCTTTGCTGTAAAAATAACTTTATACTTTTTCTTTGCAGTTTGAATATGGTTAGCTCTTCTGCTACTTTACAGATTATGTGGTTCTATTCTATCTATGTAGCTATGGGATACTGCTGGACTGAAAAGGTCAAGAGTATTGGTGTTGCATAACAGCAGAGTATGATTATTTGTCAGTCTCACCTACAAATCTAGCTTGTGTAGGATACAGTAATTCTGATACCCAGAGACCAAAAAGTGGTGCCTGAATAATACTATGAAAAGGATGGCCTAAACAAAATTTTGCTCATAAGATTGCATGCGTAGCAGATTGCTGACAGGAAATAAATTGCACTAAAAGGATGAACAAATCCGACTTTATGGGAAGAGAGTGCAAAAGTCATGAAGAGTGAAGTATATTATACCTAATATGTGTTGTCAAAGGTAACGACTTCAAGATGAATTATCAAACTGATACTCAAGGTTGTATTATTGACGTGAAGTACCAATACATGGGAGCAATGAACATGGGGATAGTGGTCGACGACTGCACAAAGGCGACCGCCATTCAAATGAATAACACACCTGTTACAGAGACCTCTTATCGCCATCTAGAGGAGAATCATTTGGAGGAAACATAGACTGGAGGGCCGGAGGGGAGGGAGAAGGCTGGCCGTCGCCTGTCGCCAGCCGCCCTCGTTGCCGCACACGGAGGCCTGCCTTCTCACCGGATCGGGGCGGAGCAGCGTCTCGAGAGAGAAGATGCACACGGTGTCCGCCCCCTCGATCTACCTCTCCTAGCACGGCCCGTCTCGACGAGATGTGGCCGTGATGGATCTGGCCGCGCCCCGCTGACTTCCTCGACTCGATCTGGAGCCTCCCCGCTTTAAGAAAAGAAGGTGAGTGGATGGCGGCGCCGGTGGGGAAGAGGGTGGCTTTGGGTGGGTGGGCGGAGGGGGGGGGGAACAGGGCGGTTGTGCACGGGCGTTCGAGGGGGCCTCGTTCGCCTGATGAGATTTCTTTATTATGATTTACACATTAATTTTCTTAAAATCCGTTATTTGTTTCCTAATTAATGTGATTCAGTGATTTTTCTTAAAATCAATTATTTGTTTTTTAATTAATGTGATTGAGCGATTTAAGATAATATTAATTAATTTAGATTTGATTTTTAGAGATTGATCGTAATTGATTCTACATTATTAAATAATTTGCGCCAGTATGGAAAATTCTGATATGTTCAGATTTCTTTTATTGTGTAAAAGGGTGACGTGAAAATAAATCGGTGAAGTGGGAAAGGGAACGAAAAATATCTATGAATAAAAACCTGCGAAAAAACCCAATGAAAATGGAAGGTGAGAAAAAAAACCCTAAAATGATTGCGCCGATTAATTTGCCAGCCCAATCTTCTACTACTACCTCCGTTCACTTTTATAAGTTATTTCAAGCAGTTCAAAATAGGTTGTTTTGTATATTGTGTAAAATGTCTTTAAGGTCTTATAAAAGTGAACAGTTCAACAAAACCTCTTCCGCAGCCTAAACCTCGGAAAAGCCCAACCCAAACCCTAAAGCAACCTCCATGGACTTCGCTCGCCGGAAAGCGGCGGCGCTGGCCGCGCTCTCCTCGCCGGCGCCGGACAAGTCACCGAAAGGCGGCGTAGACGCCCCCATCGCCCCGCTCCTCGACGCGCTGAACTCCCACGCGGATCTCTTCACCACGTCCTCCTGCTCCGGCCGCATCTCAGTTCTCGCGCAGCCCTCGCCGCAGTCCCAAGCGGCCGACCCCAAGCCCAAGAAGAAGGCCCGGGGCGGCGGGTGGTTGTACATCTCGCACGACCCCGCTGACCCGGACGCAGTTGTGGAGCTCCTGTTCGGTGGGACTGGATGCGGAGAGAGGGGTGGAGGGGACGAGCTCGTGTTCAGGTTCGAGCCGATGATCGTGGCGGTGGAGTGCAGGGATGCTGCGGCAGCCGCGGCGTTCGTGGCCGCTGCAATCGGGGCGGGGTTCCGGGAGTCAGGTGAGCCGGTTTGTACATCTCGGGTTTACATAGTAGAGTTCAGGTGGCGTGCTTGATTGACTTATTGTGTTCCATTTGCTTGCAATGTTGATGCCTTTTTTAGGTATCACAAGCTTGCAAAGACGGGCAATGGTAGCAATAAGATGTTCAATTCGCATGGAGGTGCCTCTTGGTCTGACAAATGAACTTGTTGTTTCTCCTGAGTACATCCGGTACCTTGTTAGAATTGCCAACTGTAAGATGGAGGCAAACAAGAAACGAATGGATGGCTTTCTAGACGTTTTGCAGTCAAAGGTATGTTTGTTTCTGCATCCTAGCAGATATTATCGTTTTCTTTTACTCTTACTGGCATTATTACTCCCTTGTTTGTTTAACCATTTGTCCATTACCATGCGCTTAGGCAAGTGTTATCACGTGAAGTTTGAACATGTATTTACTGACATATATATTAGTGCATATCAAGTTTAAATGGATTTTCAGTTGTCTTTTCCCAGACAGACTAGCCATGTTATTTTTAGTCAAGTAAACTCAATTAAGGAGTTATGATATACTCAACTTGTGAACAAAGACACGGATGCACTAGGAAGAACGAGCTCACATTGTCACAGTAATGGTGCAAATAGTATGGTGCTTATCTCATGCATTGAAACAAACTGACCACAGTTATGTTAAACTTCTTATTATGAGCAACTACCATGGTTCTGCCAACAGTAATGCAATCAACTCCTCAAACCAGGTCGATGCAGACTACACTCAACCAGCTTGCAGTGTTTACACGTGAGCACTCTTATGTGCATGCGCCACAACCTCACCTTATGCATGGACTCGATGCAACTCCCCGACCAAACCCACCGGTTCCTGACCGTTGCGCCTGGGATCTAGACTGGTCCCACATACCAAGTACCAACACTAGTCTTTCCTGCACACTTTTTCCTTACTCGTGCGCACCCAGAATCAACTTCCCAGTTGGTCACCCATCCTCAAATTGCTCCAAGCCAAGCACGCTTAACTTTGGGTTTCTTTTGGTTGGGCTCCCGGAAAAGAAGACGCACCTTGTTTATATGAATAGTATATCATTCCTATTAAACTGGGATGTCACATACCCCCCCCCCCCCCTCTGAAAGGAACTGACGTCCCTGTCGGCCCAGCAGGAATGTTATTCCAGCATCCACATGTGCCCCATGTATGCATCACTGACCCGCACACACCCGTGTAACCGCGAGGGTCGGCTCTGATACCAATTGTAACGCCTCGACAAAACCCACTGGTTCCTGGCCGTTGTGCGTGGGATTTAGACTGGCCCCACATACCAACACTAGTCTTTCCTGCGCACTTTGTCCTCACTCGTGCGCACCTGGGTCAATCACCCATCCTCAAATTGCTCCAAGCCAAACAAGCTTAACTTTGAGGTTCCTTCCGGTTGGGCTCCCAGAA
The DNA here is from genome assembly GCF_056163025.1 of Triticum urartu. Lineage (NCBI taxonomy): Eukaryota > Viridiplantae > Streptophyta > Magnoliopsida > Poales > Poaceae > Triticum > Triticum urartu. The sequence continues at coordinate 221,430,974 of NC_141874.1, read as the reverse complement.
AAGAAGGCACACCTTGTTTATATGAGTAGTCTATCATTCCTATTAAGCTGGGATGTCACACTCAATTACTCATGCATGGCTAGTTTAAACATACCTAGAAATACTTGTGACAAGGTCACCCCCTTAATCTTGTTCTTGTTTGATCACCTCCTCTCTCTGCATCTTAGCATTGCCGATTCGTCGTCAATGAAATTAGCATGCCCCTTTTCCATCTTCGGGTTGCAGAACTTCTAAATGAAGCCTCTTTAGTCCTGGCGGTTATAGCAGCAAGCCTTTGCCTTGTCAAAGGTGCAATTTTCTTGTCGGGGTCATGTCTGCGTATTCCCATCTCTGCCCTGGAACCTCACTTGGCGCGTGCGGGTGGTAGGTGCTCACCTTCCTCCTTATTGGGTTTTCCTTGAACGCCTTTAGCTGCTAAATACTCATTTGCGCAATATCACACCCAAGTCGCTGAATTGGTTGAGGGTGCAGAGGATTTTCACTAGCATTGGTGTCAAGGCTTGCAACATGTTACCAACTATATACAATTCTTTTGTCTTCTCTTCTAGGCATGTAGCATTTACATCTTGCTTATAACAGGGATGACTCACGTAGACCCATCAAGTGACCAGCCTTCGTGCATGCAGATGTTGTAGAATTCATCCTTGGTGGTCTGCGGCTTGGTTTTCATCACTAGGTTGACGCGCACATAGATTGTCAATGAGATGCAAATGTATGTGGAGCTTGCTATATGGGATGCTGTAGTCATTCCTCAAAGGAGTCAATCATTGATTATGTCGCCTTGGCCAGCCCAAATCTTTTTTAGGGTCGCCGTATGAATTGAGCTAAATGCAGTTGAAGCGGATGCAGTTAGAATCTTTAGGACAGTCATACAGTAACTTTAAGAGGAATAATTGTTCAAAATTTCAGAAGCTATACACTACTGGGTTTGTTTCTTGTAACATATTGTTTCCTTTCAAACTGCCAGGGTCTGCCAGGTATATCTAGGTTGCAAGTTCATACCAAAAAAGACGATCGATCTTTGGGCTCTGAAGTTCAGGCATCACTCAATCAGAGTGTACAAACACATGATGAACTGTTAGTTACGGAAAAGAGACGTGGCAGCTATAATTGTGACGCTGGTACCAAAGGTGATTGTGAAATTGGTGAGAATTCAATAGAAGGGTCATATTATGAAAATCGAGATGCTGTACGCAACAACATTGCGAAGCATGGTTTTGGTAATGCTGAACGGCATGTTCTTATAACTCTCCTTTTCTCCATCTGTTCTATTTTTATTATTTCCATATAGTGACATTTTTTTGGCTCTTTGGATCCTTTAATGCATATTTGACATCATTTTGATATTGAGAAAATTATTGCAAGTACATGCTGGGTATGTATGCTTGGCCTGTCACGGCAATATTCTTTTGGTAAATATTGGCTTAATTAAGAAAAACATCAGTGCAAGGTTTTGCCGTTGTGTTTTAGCTCGCCAGCGAGTCAATTGGTTACCTGTCAGAGTATGTTACTAAGCCATGGTTGTTTTCCTGCACCAAATCATAAATATTCTATTGCTTCCCTAAAAGATAAATATTCTATCGCACAAGTGACAAGTCCTCATTCTACCAGTGGGCATCAGTTTTATTTGTATGTTTGTACTCATGACACAGCCGCTATATCACTAACCCTTTTTGTTCCTTCTGTTGTATACTGTAGATTAATGCATGAGGGAAGACTATCAGCATCATCGGGAAATAGAAGTTCCCATCTTTCTATTACTGAGTTGAAGATCAGTGGTGAACCAGTTGAGAAGCTCTTCTTATGGGGCCAATCTGCTTGTGCGTTTACTGTTGGAGGAGAGCAGCAGGTCCTAACTTTCGGTGGTTTTGGAGGACCAGGAAGACATTCAAGAAGAAATTATTCCCTTCTGCTTGATCCCACATCTGGTTTGTTGAAGGAAATAAACGTTAAAGGTTCACCTTCACCACGGATGGGTCATACAACTACTGCAGTAGGCAACCATATTTATGCTGTTGGAGGTAGGGCTGGTCCTTCAGAAATTCTTGATGATGTCTGGGTTTTGCAAAGCACAGAAAATAGATGGTCAAGAGTAGAGTGCAGTGGGGATATTTTCCATCCAAGGTACTGAAATTCCTGATGACTACACAAAATTAGGGTAGTACATAATGATAATAATATTATAAAGACATTCATTTCATGGAAGTCTTTCGTCCTGTATGCAGGCACCGACATGCTGCTGCAGCAGCAGCTTTGAAAATATATGTATTTGGTGGACTCAGTAATGAAGGCATATATTCTTGTCTGAATATATTGGACACAGAAAGCATGCGATGGAATGTGATTTCTGCTGCTGGTGAATGGCCATGTGCTCGACATTCACATTCTCTGGTGTCTTATGGGTCAACACTGTTCATGTTTGGGGGTCATGATGGTCAGCGGGCACTGAATGATTTTTATAGTTTTGATACAACAACACTTAGTTGGAACAAAGAAATCACTAGCGGAAGAACTCCCTCTCCTAGATTTTCACATTGCATGTTCATCTATAAACACTATATTGGGATACTTGGTGGTTGCCCAATCAGAGAAAACAACCAAGAAATAGCATTGCTACACTTAAAGCATAGAGTCTGGTTCCATGTCTCCATTCCAGCTCTAGGTCAATGCCTTTGTGTGCGTAGCTCATCTGTTGTCACCGATGATGATCTTGTTGTTATTGGCGGTGGTGCATCTTGCTATGCATTTGGAACAAAATTCTGTCAACCAGTAAAAATTGATCTTCATTTGCTGGAGTCAGTATTTGAACTTGCTTACAAGAAGAACGACAATGCCGTACAGAGTTGGGATGCAACATATACAATGGATTTACAAGAACGTGAGCAAAATGGCACCTTTATTAGTCATAACGTGAAGTCAATGGTTGATGCTGCCACTAATGGTATTGCTGGTTCAGATCCTCTGGTTTTCCAATTGGAAAAGAAATATGCCAAATTAGCAAAGGATATTCTAAAAAAGTTTGGATGGTTGGACCTTGCTAGAAAAGTTCAAGTGAGCCAGGATAATGTCCTTGTTCTTTTTCCTGTTAGTAGAAACTTCCACACCTTACTCACTGATCAACATTCCAAGCTGCTAGATGATGATTCATGTATCTCTAAAGGACTACTGGGATGTCCGGAAAAGAAGCTTATCGGTGCTAGCATTGCTCTTCATGAAGCATTGGAAATATTATCATCGTTTCATGGTTCTTTTTTGAAAGATGAACTAGCTCTCAGCCGAAAAGCTTATAAATCTCCTCAAATCATCATGAGAGAACTTATATCTTCTCTACTGGAAAGAAAAGGAATGCCCTCTCGGTTGTTAGAGCAGCTGCCAACTAGGTCTGTTCTCACTGACCTGCTTAGAATAGGTGAACTTATTATTCTGAAAACTAGAAGTACAAGTAGTATGGAAACATACTTGTTAAAATAAAAATATATGTCTTGTTCAGACATCTTACTTGCTGAATTTTTAATTTTTTGATGCCCAGGTGGGAAACCTTGGGTGATATCACCGTGCTTCCAAAGACTTGTTTTAAGGACCTGCTGTGGGAATCAGTTAGAGAAGAACTTTGGCAACTAGTTGCCAAGTCGCTTGGGGCGCAACGTCTTGCACGCCAAGTAAGTTACTATGAGTTTCCACTCTCTAAGTGGCAGTAAAATACTTGGAATCTGAAACTAAAACAGTTGTCCTGTCATATTATAGATTATAATATGTCGTGTCCACTTTAAGCACATACTTCCTGATGTAAGGTGCTGCTTATTGAATAACTTATAACATCTATGTGTTTCCATTAGCAGGTTAAAAGCAGTTCCTTCTTTTGAGGATGTGAATATGTGATTGACTTGGTCTTCCTGTTTTGCAGGGGAAAATCATGCCAAATGGCACAAGAGATAGTACATTAGAACTTCTTGTGGGTGATAATGGGTGGGTAACCCATTATGAAAATGGCATCTCTTATTCACTCGATGCAACAAAATGCATGTTTTCTTCTGGTAATCGCTCTGAGAAGCTTCGAATGGGACAGCTTGATTGTAGAGATGAAGTGGTTGTGGACTTGTTTTCCGGAATTGGATACTTTGTGCTCCCATTTCTTGTGAAGTATATTCTCGATGACATCCTTGGTCTTAGTTCTAAGTGATTTTCTTCCGCTGCAAAATATAATCCTTATTTCTTTGCAGGGCTAATGCGAAGTTGGTTTATGCATGTGAATGGAATCCACATGCTCTGGAGGCTCTTCAGCGGAATGTAATGGACAACCATGTAGCAGATCGATGCGTTATACTTGAAGGAGATAACCGTTTGACAGCACCAAAAGTATGCGGTGAACACATTTCATTTGTTGAGCTAAATACCTGCACTATGATTGCTGCTTACTGTTTTCCTTCCTTTAATTAGGGGGTTGCTGATCGTGTTTGTCTTGGGCTGATACCCTGCAGTGAATGTAGCTGGGCTACTGCTGTTAGGGCTTTGAGGTAATTTCTCTTCACCACCACCACGGTGCTAACTACTTTGGGAGCTTCTCGTTGACTGATTCCTTGCTGTTAGTGCTTGCAAGCTTAGTTTGGCCTACTCCATGGGACCAGCTGGGATTACATTTTAGGTCATAAAGATTAATTCAATAATGTTATTTTTCGAGAAAACGCAAATGGCCTTTGCGTTTCATTGCATTGGAAAGATAGGGAATTTACATCCTCCTAGGAGGCAGGTTTACGCAGTTGTCAGGTGATCAGTGGACATCCCATGATGATGACAAAACGACCCTGAGCCCTTGAGCCCCGGCCTTTGCCCAACATCGGGCCTCATCCTTGATCCTGTCGACAAGCTCATTGAGCGATGGGCTCACATGGTCAAAAACGCACGCATTCCTGTGTTTCCAGATCATCCACGGCACCAAAAGCGCCACGGATTTCAGCGCCTTACAGATCGCTGGCGGTGTGGAGTCCTTCGCGCGCAGCCACCAGTCCATGAGCGAGTCGTCGTGCTCGGGCGTCGGCACCGGTAAGCGCAGCCAAGCTAGGATCTCGTGCCATGTGTGAGCGAAGGGGCACGCGAGCATCAGGTGTCTGATCGTCTCCGGCTCTTGGCCGCATAGAAGGCATCGCGGGTGGTGCTGCAGGCCACGGCGTGCAAGCCGCTCCGCTGTCCAACAGCGATCTTGGCAAGCCAGCCAGTGGAAAAATTTCACTCTTGGCGGTGCCCAGCTCCTCCAAATGAGCTTCCAGGAGTGGCAGCCCGTCGCGCCTTGGAAGGTTGCCCGGTAGCAGGACTGAGCAGTGTACACGCCGTTAGCGGTCCAGCTCCAGAGCAGCTTGTCCGGCTCGTTGGACAGCTCGACGTGCTGCACAAGGTGCCAAAGCTTCAGGTACTGTCCAATCTCGGGAAGGCCAAGCAGCCCATGGATGTCGCGCACCCAGCTGTTGCCGGCCAAGGCCTCCGCCACCGTTCTCGATTTCCGGCGATGCTTGGGGATGCACTGGAAGAGCATGGGTGCAAGCTCGCGAACGGACTGGCCTCCGAGCCAGCGGTCCTCCCAGAAGAGGGCGGTCGAGCCGTCCCCAATGGCCATGGTCGTGGAAGCGTGAAAGAGGGCGCGCTCTTCCAACGAAAACTGCAGGTCCAGCCCCTGCCATGCGCGCTCAGTGTCTGTACGCGCAAGCCATAGCCAACGTAGCCGGAGCGCGAGCCCCGTGCGCTCGAGATCCCGGACACCTAGGCCACCATATTCGAGCGGGCGTCAGACCCGGCGCCAATTCACGTGACAGTGACCACCGTGGGCATCCGCGCGGCCGGCCCAAAGAAAACCTCGTTGAATCTTCTCAAGTTGCTTCAGGGTTTTCTTGGGGGTGCGAGCGCGAGCAATTGGTGAATTGGGATCGCGCTGAGCACCGACTTGACAAGCGCCAGCCGACCAGCCTTGTTCATCAGCCATGCCTTCCAGGTAGGGAGCCGGCCCGCCACCGTGTCGACGAGAGGTTGCAGCTGGGCGACGGGTGGTGAGCGGGATGCCTAAATAGGTGATCGGCAGCGTCGCCACGGGGCACCCGAGCAGCTCAAACAGTCCCGCGTCAGAATCATCGCCGTGGAGAACCGTGGCAGAACTCTTGGTGTAGTTCACCTGGAGCCCAGAAGCCGTGCCAAACACGTCCAGGATGCCTTTGACAGCGGAGACCTCGATGGTGGCGTGACAGAAGAGCATCACGTCGTCGGCGTAGAGGGAGATCGCTGTTATTGCCACGATCCTTATAAAATTTGTAAATTATGTGACTCCCTGCATGTTAAAAAACGGGCAGCCCGGTGCACGTAGCTCCCGCTTGTGCAGGGTCCAGGGAAGGGTCCGACCACCTTGGGTCTATAGTACGCAACCTTTCCGTACATTTCTGTAAGAGGCTGTTTCCAGGACTCGAACCCGTGACCTCATGGTCACAAGGCAACAGCTTTACCGCTGCGCCAAGGCTCCCCTTCACTCCCTGCATGTTAAAATCAAAAGAAAACTATTTTTCTTAACTTTGCTTCTCACTGGACCCACAGACCCGCTCAGCCCATCTGCTTTAGAGTCTGGATACGCTTGAGATGCCCAATGATGCGGCACTACCGCGTATGTGTTGTCCTGGTTCAATGGGGCCATCAACAGCTATCGTGGATACAAACGACTGAGCGCAGAAGCATCATAACATGTATCATTCCATCTATATTATGGATAACAGGAACACAAAAGTAAATACACCACCGTAAGCAGAACTCTGTAATTATGCCTTTAATCCAGCAAATTAATACAACACGAAGCACTAGATAATAAGGGTTCATTCAGTTTGGAGGAAACCAAAACGTCAAAATTAGAAGTAGTATATGAATGTGATAGGATGGCATTTCCCAATTGCCATCGTAAGGAATTGCATTGCCTCGTTCCCATGCAAAACATGAGCTTTGGGTGGATGTGTAGTTTCCTCCAAAAACACAGGAATTAGAAGTAGTATAGGGAATGTGATAGGATGGCACTTGCCATCGTAAGAAATTGCATTGCCTCATTCCTATGCAAAACATGAGCTTTGGGGGATGTGTAGTTTCCTCCAAAAACACAGGAAAAGAATAGTATTCCTGAGGAATTCCTGTACTCGTTTCCTACAAACCGAATGCGTCTATAGGAAACTTTCCTCTGGAATCCTCATTCCTGTGTTTTTCCTACGGAAATCCTCCAAATCGAATGAGGCCTAAAGAATGTAGAGCAAAACTAGCAGAGAGAGGTACCTTGTTTGCCATTTCAACATTACAGCTTACAGGTGCAAAAAATAATTCATAGAGTCTAGCAGTTTGGTGTGACCTATAATAACATCTATTTCTAGATTGTTTTTACACGACAAAAATGCCTTCATGAATATTTTTTCAATGTGCCTAGACAAAAAAAGGAAGGCTGAGCTCGGTTTTTTTTGGAGTAAAGGCAGTGCCACATATCAGAAGTGTTCTCTTTTATTACAATCAGAAGTAGTGTTGTTTTTTATTGGAGTGAACTACTGGGAAAAGTGAATGCCCCATTAATTACATCATCATCACATCTTTCGCGCAAGTGTGTAGTCTGTTATAGACAGGTTTGCCAGCGAATGGGCTGTATGGTTACATTCTTCTGCAAATGTATACTACAGAGTTTTGTCAAGTTTGTTAGTGCAGAATGAATATCTTAAGTCCTGATTCTATTATGTTCTCTACATGTACTAGGGTTGGCGGAGGCGTATTACATATACATGGGAACGTCAACGACTCAGACGAGGCGCGCTGGTTGGACAATGTTGTCGAATCTATCAGTAGCATTGCGACAGCTCATGGTACAGTGTCTTTAGTTTTCAGCTAGCAAGCATTTGTTATTCCTGTCGAAACACATAACTCTTGTCCTTACACGCCATGGGCATAACTCTTGTCTGTGTCTCAGGACTGTCTTGGAAAGTCTCTCTGGAGCATGTCGAACGAGTCAAATGGTATGGGCCGCACATTCGACATGTTGTAGCTGATGTCAGATGCGGGTCAAACTGACAAAACGAAAGCAGCTGAAGATGGTCCGTTTTATGCTTGGGGACTCTGGACTTAAGTGTAACATGCTCTCCCTTTTTGCTGTTCTTAAGGGAGGAATTTTTGTTATCCATCAGAGAATAAAACCATGTATATTGTACCCTAGAAAAGAAAAGAAGGAAGCATGTTCTGCTACTTTTTTCCCCCTTAAATCAGCATGTTCTGGTACTTAAATATACAATAAAATATCCAGTTGTGTGTACATAGAGTTACTAGCAAAAGTGCTTATGGGTTGCAACGGATCCAAAATAGACTAATATATGTTCACAAACTTGAAAAAACACACTTCAGTCTTGGTACATATATCATTCAAACTATATTAGGTTTCACCCAAAGTTTATTCCTCTAATGGTCCAGAGAGGCTTACTTTTTTTTGGTAAATACGGAGTACAGTGGTGGGGTCTTTGTAAAAAAAGTCATAGCTTACCTCATGGGCGTTAGTTGTATTGAATGATTAGAAATGATGAATTATATTGAATGGTCAGAAATGATGAATGATAGACACACACTCACCAATTGTATCATTTAATGGATGACACACTGAATCACCACCAATTGAATCTTTTATATAAGTTGTGATGATGAACTACTGTGTCTTCTATAGAAGTTGAGAGGATAACCTAAATGGTTTCAATATCCTTTGTTCATGTGCAATGGTATTTAACAATTGTTCATGGGAAATATCTAGTGTCAGGGGATCTTTCCTGCCTGGGAGCTCCCAGCTGTTGGACCATGGATCCAACGGCCCACGGGTGGATAGTTTGAGTGCATAATGGAACTATTAGCCTTCGGTTGAGAGGACATCTTATATGCTATCGTTGTGACAGGGAGGTATATGTCGATACTACTCCACTCAGTTCCGATCGCTTCTTCCTTTTAAGAGCACTAGTGGACTCGTTGCGCAAAATGACGCAGAGGCACGCTAAAGCCATGTCCGTGATGAAAAAAAAATCCATGATTTGATCCTCTCTAATTGGAAACACGCTGAAATATTCTGTATAATGATATGAATATACACGGCTTATCTTAATAGTATAGATGTCTTTCTCGGTAAAAATAGGTTTTAGCAACCACTTAGATGTAGAGTCTCATTTTAAACTATGATCGTTTTGAAAATCGATATGTGTGTGTGTATGCATGTATTATCATTACTCCTTTATTAATTAGCTAAATAAATGTGTGACAACTTGGCAATACTGAGAGCCTTTTGAATAATTAAACCTAATGTGATTTGAAAATGTTTCCCATTGTTGGTAAAATTAGAAACAATACCAAGGTAGACTCAGGGAAAACCAAAGAAGAATACTTCCCAAGTAGCAGAGAAGATTAGAAAGAAAACCAACGATTTTCAACTACCTATGCATATTGAACATATAAAGGATGAGCCCCTGCGCCCAACTAGCGGCCGTGGCCACGTCTCCTTTTTGCTTTTTGCGCGTGAATTACTGTAGCAGCGCGGAGATGGGGCGCTCGGGACTCATTCCCCTCCTCTCGCCTCCGCCATTGCCTCCTCCCCTCTCCTCTCTCCCGTCTCCTCCCTCTCAACCCTAGCTGCCACCACCCACCCTCTACTGCTCCACCACGCACCCTCCTCCCCTCTGGATCAGGTGCAGGCCAGCCGGTGCGCGCAGGCGGCGGCGCTCCACTCGAGGGCAAAGGGAGGCAACGGCGGCGATGGCCGCCGTGGACACCCGCGGCTATGGTGAGCCCCTGCGCCACCGCCCTCTCTCCTCTCCTCCCCTACTCCCTCACCATCTCTCTCCCCCGCAGACGAACCCCGCCGCCAGGAGGCCGCCATGGAGGCCCGTCCCGAGCTCGCCTCGCCGCTCCTCCGGTGACCCTCGTTGCGCCTGGATCCGGGCGGATCCGACGATTCCCCGACGCGCAGGCGGGCCAGCACGCGGCGCTAGGCGGAGGAGCCCTCCCATGGCGGTGTCAATGTACGTGTGTGTGGATAAATTTCGACGGGATATGCAACCAATCTAATTGTGGATATGTCGTATATGGAAATGATGCTATAAATCTGCTTATAATAATTTTGTGATGCTCAGATTTGTTCAGATAGGCTCATTTTTTCAGTAAAAAGTTGCTTCCCCCATTTCATTGCAGATATTTTGGGTTGCACAATAATAACCTTCAAAATAGTAATTTCTACTATAGAGTCTTCTCATGATGATTTCAGATTAATTATTAATAGATGTTGTTTGGTCATTTCATAGAATGCTTCTGGTATTAATCATATTGTCACTCGGATTGATTCATTCATTTTTAGGCAATACTCAGCTGTTCATGGCAAGATACTTTTAGGAATAAATTCAGTCGTACTGCGCACTTTTTGTATTTCATGTCTATTGAGTAACACTATGACAATAAGCTAATCTGGCACGGAAGGAGCATTTCTTACTTTTGTTTTCGCTGCCCAGTTAATGTTTATGGGTAAATCTTACCAAATTATTTTATGAGATTGCCAAACGAAACAGAACCCCAATAATATGCATGTCTTTTCGCTGTGACATAATGTTCTGATTAGCCTGTAGTTACCTGTTGCATTCCCTTCTGTGATAGATATCCCATATTTGCAATGGTACAACTCAAGGCATTATATAATCATGTGTTATTCTAGAATATAACCAAGGTGAACTTTTTCGGTTTTAGACCAAAGATCAACTTCATCTCTTCTAGAGAAAGAAGCTATTTTGTTCATATATATATATATATATATATATATATATATATATATATATATAGTGTTACTATTCATCATCCAGGGTGCATAATAAGTTATTCTTCACCCGAGGTAATCTTACGATCATTTCATAATTAAATTTCATATATAAATGATCTGCATAAATGGATGTCTCTTTTTTTAAGTATTTTCATATTTTGATTCCTGCCAATTTGATGTATCAACAAGTACTCTCAGCACAAATCAGTATACGCACCACATGAATAGGTTTTAAAAACTTTCAGACTGAATGAAGAATGAATGTGGAGCAACTCACCATGTTAACTTTGTAGGGTGGTGGGTTTGCCATAGGATATGCACTGGCCAGTGTGCGCATGCCGGTGTACGCGCACATGATGTACCTCAAGATCTCAATTCTCACTATGACCATAGGTATGCTCAATGGTTTGGCCTGAACTTTAAATTAGTCATGTGTTGCATTTGTGGTCATGCAGGTGCATCTAACAACAGAAATCCAATTGATGATTGTTGATTATGCTATTGCTTATGGGGCCTTTCTTAAGAGTTGAGAAGGTAGTTAAATTCCTTTTTTTTACCGAACCTATGATAATTGGCTCTAGACATCACACAGACTGGTTCTCAAGTGCTATGTACAAAAGGCTAGAATAGTTGTATCCCAATCTGCTTGAGCTGGAACAATACCTAAACAAAAGAACTAGAAGTACGGTTGTACAAACAATTGTCCTATTTATTCTGTTATGTTCCGCCATGGTACAAGTGGTGAGCAAAATCTGAAGTTAAAGGAGGCATTGACGGCTCTTTGTTACCATGTTCATTTTTGGTTTCAATGATTTCGATGATGAATTCGCACGTCTCAATGTCTTTCTCTGGCTTAGCATGCAATTCCAATGTTAGATACTTATTTGTACAGAAGATAAGCATATAATCCTCTGTAGTGAATAGGCAGAGCAACAGCAAAGGCCTGCCGGTGTGAATTTCTCAGAATGGGAATTGCTACAGTGGCGGCGACGACACATCAGCAGCGGCGGTGTAGCAGTATGGTACCCTGCCTCCACCTTGCCACCAGCCTCCTCTACCTCGCAATGGCGGTGTCTCCGACCTCCAACTCTGGTAACCCCATCCTCCTCTGCGACCCATGTGATATTTTTCTTGCTACGACCCACATTGTCTGCTACTTTTTACTCTTCAGTTATGTTATGTTCTGCGCTTTTGTGGCTACCTGACCACCAATTGTTAAATTAGTAATACTTGGAAACTGGTTCTTACAATGATATTTACTAGAGTAGATGAACAAGTTGTACCAGCATTGCCGTTCTGTGTACACCGCATGAGTTTTGTTAGTTGCATATTTTTTTATGCTAACGTTAGGAAGTCCAATGATGACAATATTCCCCTTAACACGATCATCTTTACAGATATCTGAATAGAACAATATTTTTATCGGCACGGAAAAGAAAAGGTTGATTTCTGCAGTCAGCTAGCTTCTTTTGTGAAGTTCCTTACCCATGCTTCATACGGCTCACTATTTGCTTTCCATTTTTGGATAGACCATCAACCAAGTTCAAATAAACAAAAACATGTGCAATGCGTTGATGAAACTGATATTCACCTTTGTTGCTGTAGGCATTCAAGACCTGGCAGGGCTGGGTCAACCGGCCCTTCGTGTTCAAGACCCGGCTCTGATGAGCCTTGGCAGCCGTGCTACCTGCTTGGCATATTCATCCTGAGCTGTGTCCGGAACCAGACCAGTAGGGGCACCCTGAGCGAGCACTCGAGGTATGCTGTCAAGTTGGACGAGTGCAACCAGGCCAGCTACAGTGTGTGTCCACGGTTCATACAGCAAGGTGTTCGCTCATCTTTGGCTAGAACGAGCACTACAAGAGGAACCCCCCCCCCCCCTACATATTTTTCATTCCTTGATAGATGGTTACATTGTTGTATGTTGGTTAAAGACAATGTTTTTCTTCTTGAATTATGAAACCTCAAACAACACTAAGATATAACCGTTTTGTTCGTTTTGCAATCAAAGCTTCCATCGAATAATGTTTTAGAATTGTGCTCCGTCTTATTCATAAAGTGTGGCTATTTTGTAGATTCATACAAGATACGGCTTTGTGTGCATTGAAATAGCAACAAGTTGGCCTCTCGGTCTCATTTCTGTATACATTTGATTCATACACGCAGCCAGCGTGTCCATGTGGTCTGAATGAATTTCTCTATCCTGTTTTATGTTGTGATGTCTTTGATTTTTGTCTCTTCCAGATTTACATATAGATGCCTCGATGAATACTCAGGAATTTTGTGTGTTCTTTTCTATTTACGGCCTTTAGGTTTTTTTATAATGATTCTAAAACGAGGTCACTCCTACTAATCTTGCTCTCCAGGCCTGGTGGCAGGATGCTTGGTCAAGAATGCAGGGTGAGCAAAAGAAAACTAGGAACACTTTTATCTCTCTGGTCATCTAGAGCATATGGAAGGAGCAAGATAGCGGGCTTTGATAGTGTCTTCACACCGCCCTAGAGGGGGTGCCACTAAGGGCTTTCTCATGGAACGCGGTGCAATGTGGTTTTATGCACGCCTATGAGCAGGCTACGCTGCACGCTGGTCTTCTACTGCTTTCTCAGGCCTATTACTCCCCCTTGAGATGCTTCCAAGGGTTCTATTATGCTCCATTGTATTTTTTTTCCTTTTTTGATTGCATTTCCTTCTCTGTTTCTTTTTTTATATGCAAGGCCATAAATTTTTACCATGCATTCTTACTCACACAGAAAATTACTTCAAAATACACATGCTTCTAAAAATGCACATCCTTTTCAAGACTATGTATATCTTATTATCAAAGGTTATAAGGCAAAATGTGTTTGCCCACGACTAAAAGAAGTAATACATTGTACTTTTTTTCAAAGCACGCGTGGAATTAGCGGGCTCCTTCAGGTATTTCAAGGGAAAAAACAGAATCTGTTTAACTAATTTTCTATATTGCTTATTTATGCATTTGTGACCATAGCTTTCCACTTTAGCTCATAAACTGGATGGCAAAATAGAGTTTGACCATTTCATATCTATGTTGTCTTATTATGAAAATAAAGTTTGTTTTATAGTTGATGCTTAATATGTTTTATCGACCGGTGAATGCTCAACTTTAGCTCATAAACTGGATGGCAAATGCTAATTCTGATGAGCCTTTTGCCACTTATTGTTTTATGGTTGTCTAGACAGCTGATGGCATGCTTCTTTCTTGCTAATTGTCAATTCTTTTGTACATGGTCCTTCAGCTACTTATGCTTTGCTAGACAATGAGAGTATGTAGATAGCATGTATGGTTTTTACATTGTTTTGCGCAGGTTGAGATGCATCACATGATATTTTCCTTTTACATTTATGAGTATTACAGAATCCTTTTTTTCCACAAGGGGCAGTAGCAGTAGCTGTGCCATTTGATTCGAAGGACAAAGAGTTGATCACAAAGGGGTGGCATTCAAGATATATACACACAAAAGAGTATAGAACCAAATTATATGATGTAATTGACCACTATTTATATTAACTTCTCATGTACACAATGTTCACAAGTTCATGTATTAAGTACATTTATTTGTGTTTACTTTTCTTCAATGCAAGTTTACAGCTACTCGGAGTTCTTAATTGTAGACTCAACAATCTTGGCCTACCGATGATCTAATTTGTGGCATTATTACCTCAAGAAAATATTTGCATTTAATTTCTTTTATATATAAGGGGTATAAGTTCTTACCAAATGTACTCAAATATACGGTTATTGAAAAAATGCAAACATTTTCAATACAAACATGGTTTTAAACGGGTCTTTGCGCCATTTGGCGCAACTGGTCATCTAATGACTACAAAGGTCATCGCCATAGCTAAAATGCAGAGGCCTTCACAAAATATCAACGTTTCATATTTTATTATGGAAGTTACTCTTTTAAAAGATTACAAAGTTTGGTATTGGTGGTAACCAGGAAATTTAAAGGTTCAAAGAAAGCACAAAATCGGGAAAAGTCGTATTCCAAATAAGTTAATAGAAAAGTCACTTGATTATCCTATATAAGTGCATGACATGCCACATATAAAAAATCATATTTAAAGACAAAGGTATATTGTCCCCACATAAATTAAAAATCCACCAAGTTCTTTATCGGCCATTACAATCAAATACATATTAAACAGTGAACACGTGGATAAGGCAGATATAAGATCAATTTAGCAATAACACAATATACATGCCTTACAGAGTTACATGAGAGAACAGGCAACTTAGTTGTCGATTTGCATTGATTAAAATTTAGAGTTGCAAATACAGTTCACTTCTTTACAAATGTATGTGCCACACAAATGAGAGAACCCAAAGTTATGTGATGGATAAGACTGAGAAAACATTTCCTTGAATCCTTCAAATTCTTTGTAGCGATCCTTTGTAATGCTCCTTAAACTATTATCAATCAGAATAATATACTTCTCAACATTTACACCTCGATGTAAAAAACAAAGGCAATATAATGTGTTTTTTTGGCTAACATGTAACCTGACCTACATCTGAACCAGCACTACAAAGAGTCAACCTGCTATATAATCTCATCTGACTTCAGAAACTCATTTGCTCTCTCACCTTTATTCCCTATACAATGGAAAATTTTAATATGGGTTACTAGGCCATGTCACTTCTTTACAAATGTATCCACACAAACAAAAGAACCCGAAGTTACAGAATAGACCGACTCAAAATAATTTACTTCTCAACATCTACATCTTTATGTAAAAACAAAGGCAATATAATGTGTTTTTTTGGATAACAGAAAAACGTAACCTATATCTGACTGATTGCAGGTGCATGCTAAATAAATGAGAATACTTTCCTCAGATCTGTATAGGAATCTATGATCGGTACATTTATCCACTATCCAGATATAGTACATCTATCCATTATGCAGAAAACATTTTACTTTGTCAAGTAATTTGCATGAATCGTAGTAATTTCAATTCATTTTTGGAAGAAAATCAAAGCCAAGTTCTTGGGGCACTGGAAAAAAACTTTCCGATGAACAAAACGGAGTCTATAAAGTGACAAATAATTTGTCAATCTACACGCAATATTATAGTTTTGATCTGAACAACTAAACCTGAATCAATAATATAACCTAAATGCAAAGACTCTGGGTGACAAAAATGTGTGCATATCTGAACAAACATGGGGTTCTTCATAACTTCAAATCCAGATAGGACTTGAAGAGAAGTTATGTAAATTAGGATTACATTATATATACATTTGCTATATTTCTACATATATACTAAAAAATTCCAAGCAATGTCATTCATTATTGATACATGCCTTTCCAATCTATTTGTTCCATTAATTCAAGAGAACTACTAAAATGATGATATATTAATTCATGAGAAGTAGGCAACTCTTGTTCCATACAAACATGAGGCAGCTGTCATTTAAATCGCAAGAAACTGTATCAACAACTATATACAGTTCTTATTTCATTCACATATTTTTCTTAAGACTAACACCATAATTCAAGCATATGTTTCATTCTTGCCTCTGATCATGATATTATATATGTTAGAATAAATCCGAGACATACCTAGATCATCCGAGAATCAAACAATCACACGAGCACGACACCGAGATTTGTTAACGAGGTTCATCGATATGGCTACATCCCCGGGTCCTGACTATGGGCGCTCCTTCCCATGACACCGCTACAATACCGCACCTGGTCGCCCTGGACATCGGCACATGCCGCCGGCTTCCCCTGCGTTCCGGTGCTATTATGTTGGCATAGGTTACAACAAGTGTCTATCCCCGCTATATATAAGAGGCCTAGGATACAAGTGTCCTACTAGAACACGATTCCATATTCTATCTAAACACAATACAACTACAAGTCCAACTGTAACCTACATTGTACACTATATTCGACACAATGGCGAATATTCTCCACCACCTTGAATTCGTCCATGCGTCAAACTTCCATGTACATTGGACTTGAGCTTATCCCATGAGTACCGCTGTTACTCCAAAGACTCCATATGACTCCACCTGCAACTTGTAGTCCCTTTTTTTCTTGACCATAGTCAACACTCGAGCAAAATTAAGTTACTCTTTACTCTAGTCTGTGCTCCCAACTTCCAGAGTATCCGTCCAACACCATCACACACTAATCATGGACCTGCGTGAAAGTGAACAACTCACATATTGGGTGTCACACGTAAGAGTTACCTGAACTCAACATCACTGCTCCTTTCTTGACCGTTTGTCTGAAACTTGAAGGAATTTCACCGTTGCTTGTAGTCATCCCGAGTCAAATTCGCAGTTGTCTCACCATATGTATGACCACCAGAGCCCTGGCCCGTCTCCATGTTCCGTGCGCGCCGCACGCCTCGCCGCTATTACCGCGTCGAGCCTCCACTGTCCTGATCGAGTCTCAGGGTCACGAACCCACACCACTCAACCCCCACTGCAGAGTACCATCGGTCATCACCGACCGCTGACGAGTTTCACGCTTCCATCAAACCACTGGGCTCCAGTCCGAATTACGTGTCACTCGCTTTTCTCCAGCTGAATAGGCTTCGACTCCCTGTGCACTTACGCCGTAGCCTCTCAATCCAGCTCCACCTTCAACGAGACTCCATGGTGGTTGTATGTGCCACCCCGCACCCCGTCGACTCTAAGATCTCATGTGCACTGTCTTGAATCAACTCCGCGCCATAGCCTTGTTGAAGCCACACAAGCACTCGAGCCTGCGCCACGTGTTTCCACGCCCCAGAAGTCATCTTTCAATCTCGCCGACTCCGAATCCAACTCGACGCTGCTCCATGCAATTGCATTGCCGCACGTATTTTCCGATTGCATCGCCGACGCCTGATCCTTCCGCGGTCTCCACCTCATCTAGATCAACCAGACAGTCACCTCACAACCTAGCTCATGATACCACTTGTTAGAATAAATCCGAGGCATACCTAGATCATCCGAGGACCAAACAATCACACGAGCACGACACCGAGATTTGTTAACGAGGTTCACCGATATGGCTACATCCCCGGAGCCTGACTATGGGCGCTCCTCCCCATGACACCGCTACAATATCGCACCCGGTCGCCCTGGACACCGGCACATGCCGCCGGCTTCCCCTGCGTTCCAGTGCTATTATGTTGGCATAGGTTACAACGTGTGTCTATCCCCGCTATATATGAGAGGCCTAGGATACAAGTGTCCTACTAGGACACGACTCCATATCCTATCTAAACACGATACAACTACAAGTCCAACTGTAACCTACATTGTACACTATATTCGACACAACTCTAACAATATAAAGGATAACTGAGAGACACGTTCCAATGGAAATAGTAGTAGAGCTATAGGAAATAGAGAAACTCATTGAGGTATGACTATGGACAAAGAAATGGGGGAATAAAGTAATCATCTCGCTTCAGAATCATCGGAATGAGAAAACACTGATACCGACTACTACACACTGATGTGGTTGCTTCTCTTCTTGGAACAATAATATTAGTCCTCTGTCCACATGAAATGAAGTGATTAATGGTCATCTAGCCTCAAATAGTGTATTTTTGAAACTAAAACACAGAAAGGCAAGTGCTGAGGTTGAAACAGAATCACCTATGTTATCACAAAGATTTGAGAAAGTAAGGAAACATCCAACATGGGAAACTTGCCATCCATCCTAAAATTCCTAAAATCTGAGTGGCATCAGATGCATGAATAACATCAGATTCAGCGTAAGGCAAAGAAAGTATAGATTGCAATCCTATAGAACCAAAAAGGAAAAACAATAAAAGTGGGGACATTGCATATATGACGAAATAGAAGTTATTGTTCATTTTTACAATTGCTGCTTTGGATTCTAATTCATACTCTAACATAGGACGGCTATATTCCTGTATTTATATGCTATAAATAAAGTATATAAGATAAGAATGAAACTATGCGCAGAAAGCTGCAAGATCGACATCCTTGCTAGCAAAAAATATGGCCTTTTCTTCTCGCTGAAAGTACATCTCTGTAAGAATCGCAAGTTAAGCACAAGTCTAACTAACAATTTATCACAGGAGCAACAACAGAATGCTGGCTACACTAAAAAAGAATGCACCTTAACCAAAGCTCTAATCAGCAACAGAAACAAAAGATGTCAGTTCCTAGACCCTAAATCCTTGCAACTCATAGACCATGTGGAATAGAGGGCAACCACAGTACGCAAAACAACCTAGAAGAGGTAAAAAATCAGACGCAGGCGGATCGAAAAGAACATAGATTACCACATGTTATGCCTTCACCTAGGCTTAAAACCTGAGAAGAGCATCATACGAACACACAACTACTTTAACTTCAAAAGAACCAACTCCATAACACAGATGAACATTAGAGCATCACTTTTCAGTACCGCCATAATGACCTCACCTAGGCACGAAACAAACAACCTAGTACTCAATCTGGGCAGAGTTGCACATAATGAAAATCCTAAATCATGTTTAAAGGCAATGTTACATGGGTTGACAAAATATATCCACATGCAGTCACGGATGCTTTAACTTCCACACCACTTCTACACTATATAAAAATTGAATATCGTGTGTGCATGGACAGCCATATACAATTTTTTTTCAAACAAAATCCACACAGAAATATCACTATTTAAGGTATTCATGAAGTTCTCAGTACGTCCGGCAACAGCAACAAATCAACAAGTAGTATAGCACCAAAATGTTTGGCAAGTGCCTTCATCAATGTTTCCTAATAAATCTCAGAACCTGATACATAATGAGATGGATAATTATAAGTAATGGTGTTCACAAAAAGCATATAAGCTGACATGGCTCAAGGACACAAATTTCATTCAACAGAGACAATATGCAATGACAAAAAATAATTTACCTGATGGACCAGATGATAAATTCGCTGGTTTATTGAAGAAATTTCGGAGAACTGCTCAATGAATCCCTTCTTTTCCAAATGTAAGAATGAACATGATAGGAGCACATCCTTCGTATTCTCGCTGCATAAATGGACATCAATAAATATATAAAGGTATAAATACGTGACAGAACATTAGTCAAGCATACAAAGAAGCTAAAAAACAGCATAAGACGTCAAGCAAATCAAAGGAACATTAAGTCAAAGCATCACCTGAGGTAGTAGGGAAAATTCTCAAATGTAACTTCAATATCACTTGGACTAATAATTATGGCCCTTCCATTTAATAGGAGCAAGCCCTTGTCTCATATAGCCTCTAACTCGCACAGACCTCCTTGCTGAATAAAAACGATAACCGATGATTATTATATACTTCCTCCGTTCCTAAATATAAGTCTTTTTAGACATTTCAAATGGAATACAATATACGGATGTATGTAGACATATTTTAGAGTGTAGATTCATTTATTTTGCTCTGTATGTAGTCACTTGGTGAAATCTCTAGAAAGAATTATATTTGGGAACGGAGGGAGTACATCAGTGAGCAACTGACAGTGCTCCTGCGCTTCTCGCATCGGAAAATCAGCAAGAAAATACAAGGATGTACCTCAACGTGCCGCAGTTTGCAAAGTATTTTGCGGACAAGTTGGTCTTTCAACGATAGATTGCGTCTTTTGTTTTGGCCAATAGAAAATTGAGGGACACAGATAGGGAGATGAGGACTCTGGTTCATAAATAAATATTTAATATCCTTGTTATGCAGTAATAAAATAAAAAATATCCTGAAGGTCACAACAACACATACTTTAACCAACAACTCGTAATGTGACATATTTGGAACAACGATTGCAATAATTTCTAGTCATCCTTTCCTTGTTCTTTTTGCTTTTAGGAAAAAGAGGGGAGAAGCCTTGTTAGCTGGGTAGAAGAAAAGAGGGAAGGGTGTCTGAACGCGCCGATGAATCGGGGCCGAGCGGAGGAGGCCGCATGGGGAGAGAAGGAACGGGTGAATCTCACCTCGGTGTGTCGGCGTCGGATGCGCTCGCCGTCGCTCGACGTGTGCGCAGCTCCCCAAACAACTCAGCCAGGTCCAGCCGCCGCCGCCATCTATCTTTTCCCCTCCCTCCCTCCCTCCCTAATAAGCAGCAGCCGGCAGGGAGATGTTAGAGGAAGAAGAGGACAAGACAAGTCGTCTCAGGCCTTGGTCCTTCCTTCGAGGTGCGCCGGAATCCTTGGGCATGCATCGGGTTGGGAAGTACGGGTTGGAGGACGGCGTCGGGCGCGGCCGTTCCTCGACGTAGACCACCTCGGCCAGCTTATGGTGTCCAGCCGCTTCCGCTGCTCTCATGCTCACCGCTGCCGCTGTCAGAAGGAGGAAGAGGCGGTGCGCAGGCAGGGGTGGGGAGCCGCCGCCGGGTGAGGGGAGGAGGAGCAGGAAGGTCTTGTTTTACCGCTTGGCTCTAGGTTTTTTTATCTGTTCCCCAATTTGTACGGTGCGACCCTACCTATCTGTTTAGGGTAAAACGGACAAACAGAGCGGCCCAGCGGCAGACTTATTTTACTTTTTCGTCCGTTTCGTGTCCGTTTCACCTTATTTTTGGATCAAAATTGGTCTCGTCTTGAGGCAAAAGCGGACACAAACGGACACTCTCTGGCCACTCCTCGTCCGCCTCGATCCGCTTGCATGTGTTGTGTGGTCCGCCTGTCATAGAAATAAAAAAGGGCCCATCTGCCCACCCATTTCCTTACTCCTCCTTTTTCTCTTTTTCCACGGCCATGGATTCATGCGTACATGCAGGCGGGGCGCGGGAGCAGGCGCAGCGGCGGCGGGGCGGGCAAGGCGCGGTGAGGCAGGCGCGAGCGAGGGCGGGGCGAGCCGAGGCAGGCGCGGGCGAGGCGCGGCCGGCGGCGAGGCAGGCGCGGGAGAGGCGAGGGCGGGAGCGAGCGGGGGCGCGGCGAGGCAGGGCGTGGGCGCGCGCGGGGCGCGGCGTGGCGCGGGAGGTGGTGATACGTCCATTTTGCATCATGCTTTTATATCAATATTTATTGCATTATGGGCTGTTATTACACATTATGTCACAATACTTATGCCTATTCTCTCTTATTTTACAAGGTTTACATAAAAAGGGAAAATGCCGGCAGCTGGGATTCTGGGCTGGAAAAGGAGCAAATATTAGAGACCTATTCTGAACAGCTCCAAAAGTCCTGAAACTCCACGGAAGACGTTTTCCAAATATATAAAAAATACTGAGAGCAAGAACTTCACCAGGGGGGCCACATCCTACCCACGAGGGTGGGGGCGCGCCCTACCCCCTGGGCACGCTCCCTACCTCGTGGGCCCCCTGGTGGCCCTCCGGTGGCCATTTTCTGCTATATGGAGTCTTTCGATGGGAAAAAAATCATAAGCCATTTTCTCGGACAAAACTCCGCCGCCACGAGGCGGAATCTTGGCGGAACCAATTTAGGGCTCTGGCGGAGCTGTTCTGCCGGGGAAACTTCCCTCCCGGAGGGGGAAATCATCGCCATCGTCATCACCAACGCTCCTCTCATCGGGAGAGGGCAATCTTCATCAACATCTTCATCAGCACCATCTCATCTCAAAACCCTAGTTCATCTCTTGTATCCAATTCTTGTCTCAAGTTCGGGATTGGTGCTAGTAGGTTGCTAGTAGTGTTCATTACTCCTTGTAGTTGATGCTAGTTGGTTTAATTGGTGGAAGATCATATGTTCAGATCCTATATGCGTATTAATACCCCTCTGATTATGAACATGTTTATGCTTTGTGAGTAGTTACTTTTGTTTCTGAGGACATGGGAGAAGTCTTGCTATTAGTAGTCATGCAAATTTGGTATTCGTTTGATATTTTGATGAGATGTATGTTGTCTCTCCTCTAGTGGTGTTATGTGAACATCGACTACATGACACTTCACCATTATTTGGGCCTAGAGGAAGGCATCGAGAAGTAATAAGTAGATGATGGGTTGCTAGAGTGATAGAAGCTTAAACCCTAGTTTATGCGTTGCTTCGTAAGGGGCTGATTTGGATCCATATGTTTCGTGCTATGGTTAGGTTTACCTTAATACTTTTGTTGTAGTTGCGCATGCTTACAATAGAGGTTAAGCATAAGTGGGATGCTTGTTCAAGTAAGAGCAGTACCCAAGCACCGGTCCACCCATATACCAAATTATCAAAGTACCGAACGCGAATCATATGAACGTGATGAAAACTAGCTTGACGATATTCCGATGTGTCCTCGAGAGCACTTTACATCATATAAGAGTTTGTCCAGACTTGTCCTTTGCTACAAAAAGGATTGGGCCACCTTGCTACACCTTATTTACTTTTATTACTTGTTGCTCATTACAAATTATCTTATCACAAAACTATCTGTTACCACTTATTTCAGTACTTGCACAGAATATCTTGCTGGAAACCGCTTATCATTTCCTTCTGCTCCTCGTTGGGTTCGACACTCTTACTTATCGAAAGGACTACGATAGATCCCCTATACTTGTGGGTCATCAAGACTCTTTTCTGACGCCGTTGCCAGGGAGTGAAGCGCCTTTGGTAGGTGGAATTTGGTAAGGAAAAATTTATATAGTGTGCTGAAATTTACTGTCACTTGTTACCATGGAAAGTAATCCTCTGAGGGGCTTGTTCGGGGTATCTTCACCCCGACCAGTAGAGTAAAGACTTGCTCCTCAACCTACTGAACCTACTGAAAATGAAAATGAAAATGCTTGCTTTGAAGTTCCTTCGGGTATAATAGAAAAACTGCTAGCTAATCCTTTTTTAGAGATGGAACAGAACATCCTGATGAACATCTGATATATGTGGATGAAGTTTGTGGATTATTTAAGCTTGCAGGTGTATCCGGAGATGTTGTTAAGAAGAAGGTCTTCCCTTTATCTTTGAGGGGAGATGCATTGACATGGTATAGGCTATGTGATGATATGGGGTCTTGGAATTATAAACGATTGAAATTGGAATTTCATCAGAAGTTTTATTCTATGCATCTTGTTCATCGTGATCGCAATTATATATATAATGTTTGGCCTCGCGAAGGAGAAAGCATCACTCAAACTTGGGGGAGGCTTAAATCAATGTTATATTCATGCCCCAATCATGAGCTCTCAAGAGAAATGATTATTGAAAAATTTTATACTCGGCTTTCTGATAACAATCGCACCATGCTTGATACTTCTTGTGTTGGCTCTTTTATGATGAAGACTATTGAACTCAAATGGGATTTATTGGAAAGAATTAAACGCAACTCTGAAGATTGGGACCTCGACAATGGTAAGGAGTCAGGTATGACACCTAGTTTTGATTGTGTTAATCTTTTATGGATATCGATATTTTTCGTAAATTTAGCACTAAATATGGACTTGACTCTGAGATAGTAGCTTTTTTCTGTGAATCTTTTGCTGCCTATGTTGATCTCCCCAAGGAGAAGTGGTTTAAATATCATCATCACATAGAAGTAAAAGTAGTTGCACCTATTAAAGTTGAAGAAAAGACTATCACTTATAATGATCCTATTGTTCCTACTTCTTATGTTGAGAAACCACCTTTTCCTGTTAGGATAAAGGATCATGCTAAAGCTTCAACTGTGGTTCGTAAAAGCAATATTAAAACATATACACCTCCTGAGCAAGTTAAAATTGAACCTAATATTGCTATCATTAAAGATCTCTTGTCTGATAATATTGATGGGCATGTTATTTATTTCTGTGATGAAACTGCTAGAATTGCTAAACCCCGTGATAAAGATAAACCTAGACATGTGGTACGCATGCATGTTATTTCTTTTAAAATAGGAGATCATTGTTATCATGGCTTATGTGATATGGGTGCTAGTGCTAGTGCAATACATTATTCCTTATACAAAGAAGTTATGCATGATATTGCAGCTGCTGAGATGGAAGATATTGATGTCACAATTAAACTTGCCAATAGAGATACTATCTCACCAATGGGAATTGTTAGAGATGTTGAAGTCTTGTGTGGGAAAACTAAATATCCTGCTGATTTTCTTGTTCTTGGTTCCCCACAAGATACCTTTTGTCCCATTATATTTGGTAGACCCTTCTTAAATACTGTTAATGCTACCATAGATTGCAAAAGAGATGTTGTTACTATCGGTTTAGATGATATGACTCATGAATTTAATTTTTCTAAATTTAGTAGACAACACCGTGAAGAAGAATTACCTAGTAAGGATGAAATTATTGGTCTTGCTTCTATTGTTGTACCTCCTAGTGATCCTTTAGAACAATACTTGCTAGACCATGAAAATGATATGTTTATGAATGAAAGAAGGAAATTAGATGAAGTATTCTTTAAACAGGAACCTATTCTGAAAAATAATTAACCTGTTGAAATCCTAGGGGATCCTCCTCCACCCAAGTGTGACCCCATGTTTGAGCTTAAACGTTACCTGATACTCTTAAATATGCTTATCTTGATGAGAAAAAGATATATCCTGTTATTATTAGTGCTAACCTTTCAGAGCATGAGGAAGAGAGATTATTGAAAACTCTGAAGAAGCACCGCGTTGCTATTGGGTATACTCTTGATGATCTTAAGGGCATTAGTCCTACTCTATGTCAACATAAAATTAATTTGGAAGAAGATGCTAAACCAGTTCGTGATCATCAACGCCGGTTGAATCCTAAAATGAAAGAAGTGGTAAGAAAGGAGATACTAAAGCTCCTTGAGGCGGGTATAATTTATCACGTTGCTGATAGTCAATGGGTAAGCCCTGTCCATTGTGTCCCTAAGAAGGGAGGTATTACTGCTGTTCCTAATGATAAAGATGAATTGATTCCTCAAAGAATTATTACAGGTTATAGGATGGTAATTGATTTTCGCAAATTAAATAAGGCTACTAAAAAGGATCATTACCCCTTATCTTTTATCGATCAAATGCTAGAAAGATTGTCCAAACATACACATTTTTGCTTTCTAGATGGTTATTCTGGTTTCTCTCAAATACCTGTGTCAGCCAAAGATCAATCAAAGACTACCTTTACATGCCCTTTTGGTACTTTTGCTTATAGACATATGCCTTTTGGTTTATGTAATGCACCTGCTACCTTTCAAAGATGCATGATGGCTATATTCTCTGACTTTTTTGAAAAGATTTATGAGGTTTTCATGAACGACTTTTCCGTCTATGGATCTTCTTTTGATGATTGCTTAAGCAACCTTGATCGAGTTTTGCAGAGATGTGAAGAAACTAATCTTATCTTGAATTGGGAAAAGTGCCACTTTATGGTTAATGAAGGTATTGTCTTGGGTCATAAAGTTTCTGAAAGAGGTATTGAAGTTGATAAAGCCAAGGTTGATGCTATTGAAAAGATGCCATGTCCCAAGGACATCAAAGGTATAAAAAGTTTCCTTGGTCATGCCGGTTTTTATAGGAGGTTCATTAAGGACTTTTCAAAAATTTCTCGGCCTCTGACTAAT
The DNA here is from genome assembly GCF_056163025.1 of Triticum urartu. Classification (NCBI taxonomy): domain Eukaryota; kingdom Viridiplantae; phylum Streptophyta; class Magnoliopsida; order Poales; family Poaceae; genus Triticum; species Triticum urartu. The sequence goes on along the minus strand of NC_141874.1, from coordinate 221,404,737 downwards.
TTATTACAAAAAGATATACCATTTGTCCTTGATAATGATTGTGCAGAAGCATTTGAAATACTTAAGAAAGCATTGATTTCTGCACCTATTGTTCAGCCACCTGATTGGAATTTACCCTTTGAAATTATGTGTGATGCTAGTGAGTATGCTGTAGGTGCTGTTCTAGGACAAAGAGTTGATAAGAAACTAAATGTTATTCAATATGCTAGTAAAACTCTAGACAATGCTCAAAGAAATTATGCTACTACTGAAAAAGAATTCTTAGCAGTTGTATTTGCTTGTGATAAGTTTAGACCTTATATTGTTGATTCTAAAGTAACTATTCACACTGATCATGCTGCTGTTAAATATCTTATGGAAAAGAAAGATGCTAAACCTAGACTTATTAGATGGGTTCTCTTGCTACAAGAATTTGATTTGCATATTGTTGATAGAAAAGGAGCTGACAACCCCGTTGCAGATAACTTGTCTAGGTTAGAAAATGTGCTTGATGACCCACTACCTATTGATGATAGCTTTCCTGATGAGCAATTAAATGTCATAGATGCTTCTCATATTGCTCCATGGTATGCTGATTACGCTAATTACATTGTTGCTAAGTTTATACCACCTAGTTTCACATACCAGCAAAAGAAAAAGTTCTTTTATGATTTGAGGCATTACTTTTGGGATGACCCACATCTTTATAAAGAAGGAGTAGATGGTGTTATTAGACGTTGTGTACCTGAGCATGAACAGGAACAGATCCTACGCAAGTGTCACTCCGAAATTTATGGAGGACACCATGCTGGAGATACAACTGCACATAAGGTACTGCAATCTGGTTTTTATTGGCCCACTCTTTTCAAGGATGCCCGTAAGTTTGTCTTATCTTATGATGAATGTTAAAGAATTGGTAATATTATTAGACGTCAAGAAATGCCTATGAATTATTCACTTGTTATTGAACCATTTGATGTTTGGGGCTTTGACTATGTGGGACATTTTTCTTCCTCTAATGGTTATACACATATTTTAGTTGATGTTGATTACGTTACTAAGTGGGTAGAAGCTATTCCAACTATTAGTGTTGATCATAACACTTCTATTAAAATGCTTAAAGAAGTTATTTTTCCAAGATTTGGAGTCTCTAGATATTTAATGACTGATGGTGGTTCACATTTTATTCATGGTGCTTTCCGTAAAATGCTTGCTAAATATGATGTTAATCATAGAATTGCATCTCCTTATCACCCTCGATCTAGTGGTCAAGTAGAATTGAGTAATAGATAACTCAAATTAATTTTGCAAAAGACTGTTAATAGGTCTAGAAAGAATTGGTCCAAGAAACTTGATGATGCATTATGGGCCTATAGAACTGCATATAAAAATCCTATGGGCATGTCTTCGTATAAAATGGTCTATGGAAAAGCATGTCACTTACCTCTCGAACTAGATCACAAGGCTTATTGGGCTATTAAAGAACTTAATTATGATTTTAAACTTGCCGGTGAGAAGAGGTTATTTGATATTAGCTCACTTGATGAATGGAGAACCCAAGCCTACGAAAATGCCAAGTTGTTTAAAGAAAAAGTTAAAAGATGGCATGACAAAAGGATATAAAAGTGTGAGTTTAATGTAGGTGATTATGTATTGCTATACAACTCTCGTTTAAGATTTTTTGCAGGAAAACTTCTCTCTAAATGGGAAGGTCCTTACGTTATCGAGGAGGTCTACTGTTCCGGTGCCATAAAAATCAACAACTTCGAAGGCATAAATCCGAAGGTGGTGAACGGTCAAAGAATCAAACACTATATCTCAGGTAATCCCATAAATGTTGAAACCAATGTTATTGAAACCGTAACCCCGGAGGAATACATAAGGGACACTTTTCGGAACATTTCAGACTCCGAAAAGGAATAGGTATGTGGTACGGTAAGTAAACCGACTCCAAAATAGTTTTTAAGGCAATATTTCTCCATTTTGGAATATTTAGAAAAATAGAAAATAAGCAGTAGTCCGGGAAGGACACGAGGGCTCCACGAGGGTGGAGGGCACGCCCTACCCTACTGGGCGCCCCCTACCTCGTGGGCACCTCGTGTGCTCTCCGGACTCCGTTTTCGTACACGACATGTATTTTGGTCGATACAAATTCATTATATAACCTCCCGGGGGTCTTGACTCCCGTATCACGCAGAAATCTCCTGTTTGTGTTTCGAGCTGTTGCTGTTGCAGATTAGAGCAGGATGTCTTCGCAAGAGTCAGTCGGGGAGAGCCGGGTGTCTCATCCGGCACCGAGATCAACGACAAACAATCATGTTGACCCCTTTGGGCCAGCAACGGAGGAAGAGATGGAGGCTGATTTGAAGAGGATAGATGCCATGGAAGAGGATCAAGAAGTCACTTCCCGCCTCCAAGATGGAATCACAATGGGAGAACTGCAGAGCTCATCTATTCCAAACTCGGTTATCCCTTCCAATGTTAGATTTCTTTCTTATGAGATTATGAAAAAGAGTGTCACTGGTTCTCCCGCAGCTATGCAGCACCCTTGGGTGCAGGGAGCTTTGGCTGTTACAGGAAAACTCCGCAAGGAAATAATGAACCTCAAGCAGCAAGTCAACAAGCTTGAGGAGGAAAATCATATCTTGAGGGGCATCATCGCCAAGAACATCACATCACCATCCCCGAAAAGAGTGACATAATCACATGGTATGGGCACTCCACTTGGCAACTGCCAAGCTTGGGGGAGTGCCCCGGTATCGTATCACCATCACTTTATCTTTACCGTTTTTCTTAGTTCGATCCTTTTGGTAATATCTTGATCTAGTAGAATAAAAGTTCTTAGTATGATCTAGTTGTGAGTTTTGCTTTATCATCCTTCTATGTAATCGAGTCCGTGAGCTATATAATAAAGATTAGTGTTGAGTCAAGGGCTTGATTATTTTGCCATGATCCTAAGTGAATAAAAGAAAAGAGGAAGAAATAGAAAGAAATAAAGAGATCATGTGAGTCTTATGGAGAGTAATGAGCTCACATAGAAAGAGTATGATGAATAAAAGTTGTTGAGGGTTGAAAAACACAGTTTTGGTCATCGTTGCAATTAATAGGAAGTAATAAAGAAAGTGAAGGAAATATGCCCTAGAGGCAATAATAAAGTTATTATTTATTTCCTTATATCATGATAAATGTTTATTATTCATGCTAGAATTGTATTAACCGGAAACATAATGCATGTGTGAATACATAGACAAACAGAGTGTCACTAGTATGCCTCTACTAGACTAGCTCATTAATCAAAGATGGTTATGTTTCCTAACCATAGACAAAATAGTTGTTATTTGATTAATGGGATCACATCATTAGTTGAATGATCTGATTGACATGACCCATTCCATTAGCTTAGCACCCGATCGTTTAGTATGTTGCTATTGCTTTCTTCATAACTTATACATGTTCCTATGACTATGAGATTATGCAACTCCCGTTTACCGGAGGAACACTTTGGGTACTACCAAACGTCACAACGTAACTGGGTGATTATAAAGGAGTACTACAGGTGTCTCCAAAGGTAGATGTTGGGTTGGCGTATTTCGAGATTAGGATTTGTCACTCCGATTGTCGGAGAGGTATCTCTGGGCCCTCTCGGTAATGCACATCACATAAGCCTTGCAAGCATTACAACTAATATGTTAGTTGTGAGATGATGTATTACGGAACGAGTAAAGAGACTTGCCGGTAACGAGATTGAACTGGGTATTGGATACCGACGATCGAATCTCGGGCAAGTAACATACCGATGACAAAGGGAACAACGTATGTTGTTATGCGGTCTGACCGATAAAGATCTTCGTAGAATATGTAGGAGCCAATATGGGCATCCAGGTCCCGCTATTGGTTATTGACCGGAGATGTGTCTCGGTCATGTCTACGTTGTTCTTGAACCGTAGGGTCCGCACGCTTAACGTTACGATGACAGTTATTATGAGTTTTATGCATTTTGATGTACCGAAGTTAGTTCGGAGTCCCGGATGTGATCACGGACATGACGAGGAGTCTCGAAATGGTCGAGACATAAAGATTGATATATTGGATGACTATATTCGGACACCGGAAGTGTTCCGGATGAATTTCGGATAAAACCGGAGCACCGGGGGGTTACCGGAACCCCCCGGGGGGTTAATGGGCCTTATGGGCCTAATGTGGAGAAGAGGAAGGGGCTGCCAGGGCAGGCCGCGCGCCCCCTCTTCCCCTAGTCCGAATTGGAGAAGGAGGGAGGGGCGGCGCCCCCCCCTTTCCTTCTCTCCCCCCTCTCTCCTACTTGGACAAGGAAAAGGGGGAGGAGTCCTACTCCCGGTAGGAGTAGGACTCCTCCTGCGCCCACCTCCTGGCCGGCCGCACCCCTCCCCCTTGCTCCTTTATATACGGGGGCAAGGGGGGCACCCTAGAACACACAAGTTGATCCTCGTGATCGTTCCTTAGCCGTGTGCGGTGCCCCCTGCCACCATATTCCACCTCGGTCATACAGTTGTAGTGCTTAGGCGAAGCCCTGCGTCGGTAGAACATCATCATCATCACCACGCCGTCATGCTGACGGAACTCATCCCCGAAGCTTTGCTGGATCGGAGCCCGGGGAGCGTCATCGAGCTGTACGTGTGCTAAGAACTCGGAGGTGCCGGAGTAACGGTGCTTGGATCGGTCGGATCGGGAAGAAGACATACGACTACTTCCTCTACGTTGTGTCAACGCTTCCGTTGCGATCTACAAGGGTACGTAGATCATACTCTCCCCTCTCGTTGCTATGCATCACCATGATCTTGCGTGTGCGTAGGAAAATTTTGAAATTACTACGTTCCCCAACAGAAAGAGAGGTCTTCACATATAAATATAATATCTTGGACATCTTTTATGATTGTGAGCACTCATTAAAATATGACATGCTAAAAGAGTTGACATCGGACAAGGAAGACAATGTAATGGGTTATGTTTTCTTACATCCGAGATGAATTATATTGTCTTGAATCTTCCAACATGATGAGCTTGCCTTTCCCCCTCATGCTAGCCAAATTCACTTCACCAAGTAGAAATACTACTTGTGCTTCCAAATACCCTTAAACCAGTCTTGCCATAAGAGTCCACCATATCTACCTATGGGTTGAGTAAGATCCATCAAGTAAGTTGTCATCGGTGCAAGCAATAAAAATTGCTCTTTAGATATGTATGATTGATTGGTGTGGAGGAAATAAGCTTTATACGATCGTGTGATATGGAAGTAATAAAAGCGACAGACTGCATAATAAAGGTCCATATCACAAGTGGCAATATAAAGTGACGTTCTTTCACATTAAGATTTTGTGCATCAAACCATAAAAGCGCATGACAACCTCTGCTTCCCTCTGCGAAGGGCCTATCTTTTACTTTTATCTCCTACCTTGCATAAGATTCATGGTGATCTTCACCCTTCGTTTTTACATTTTATCCTTTGGCAAGCACAATATGTTGGAAAGATCCTGGTATATATGGCTAATTGGATGTGAGTTTTCATGAACTATTACTATTGACATTACCCTTGAGGTAAAACGTTGGGAGGCAAAACTATAAGCCCCTATCTTTCTCTGTGTCCGATTAAAACTCCATACCCATAAGTATTGCGTGAGTGTCAGCAACTGTGAAAGATTATATGATAGTTGAGTATGTGGACTTGCTGAAAAGCTCTTATACATTGACTCTTTCCTATGTTATGATAAATTGCAATTGCTTCAATGACTGAGATTATAGTTTGTTAGTTTTCAATGAAGTTTAAGATTCATACTTAATATTGTGATTGAATTATTACTCTAGCATTAGAGATTATATGACAAGAATATAAGTTGCTGTTCTAAGAATGGTCATGATGCCCTCATGTCCGTATTTTATTTTTATCGACACCTCTATCTCTAAACATGTGGACATATTTTTCGATTTCGGCTTTTCGCTTGAGGACAAGCAAGGTCTAAGCTAAGGGGAGTTGATACGTCCATTTTGCATCATGCTTTCATATCAATATTTATTGCATTATGGGTTGTTATTACACATTATGTCACAATACTTATGCCTATTCTCTCTTATTTTACAAGGTTTATATAAAGAGGGAGAATGCCGGCAGCTGGGATTCTGGGCTGGAAAAGGAGCAAATATTAGAGACCTATTCTGCACAGCTCCAAAAGTCCTGAAACTCTACGGAAGACGTTTTCCAAATATATAAAAAATACTCAGAGCAAGAACTTCACCAGGGGGGCCACACCCTGCCCACGAGGGTGGGGGCACGCCCTACCCCCTGGGCACGCCCCCTACCTCGTGGGCCCCCTGGTGGCCCTCCGGTGGCCATCTTCTGCTATATGGAGTCTTTCGATGGGAAAAAAATCATAAGCCATCTTCTTGGACGAAACTCCACCGCCACGAGGCGCAACCTTGGCGGAACCAATCTAGGGCTCTGGCGGAGCTGTTTTGCCGGGGAAACTTCCCTCCCGGAGGGGGAAATCATCGCCATCATCATCACCAACGCTCCTCTCATCGGGAGAGGGCAATCTCCATCAACATCTTCATCAGCACCATCTCATCTCAAAACCCTAGTTCATCTCTTGTATCCAATTCTTGTCTCCAAGTCCGGGATTGGTGCTAGTAGGTTGCTAGTAGTGTTAATTACTTCTTGTAGTTGATGCTAGTTGGTTTAATTGGTGGAAGATCATATGTTCAGATCCTATATGCATATTAATACCCCTCTGATTATGAATATGTTTATGCTTTGTGAGTAGTTACTTTAATTCCCGAGGACATGGGAGAAGTCTTGCTATTAGTAGTCATGTGAATTTGGTATTCGTTTGATATTTTGATGAGATGTATGTTGTCTCTACTCTAGTGGTGTTATGTGAACGTCGACTACATGACACTTCACCATTATTTGGGCCTAGAGGAAGGCATTGGGAAGTAATAAGTAGATGATGGGTTGCTAGAGTGACAGAAGCTTAAACCCTAGTTTATGCGTTGCTTCGTAAGGGGCTGATTTGGATCCATATGTTTCATGCTATGGTTAGGTTTACCTTAATACTTTTGTTGTAGTTGCGGATTCTTGCAATAGAGGTTAATCATAAGTGGGATGCTTGTCCAAGTAAGGGCAGTACCCAAGCACCGGTCCACCCACATACCAAATTATCAAAGTACCAAACGCGAATCATATGAACGTGATGAAAACTAGCTTGACGATATTCCCATGTGTCCTCGGAAGCGCTTTACATCATATAAGAGTTTGTCCAGGCTTGTCCTTTGCTACAAAAAGGATTGGGCCACCTCGCTGCACCTTATTTACTTTTGTTACTTGTTGCTTATTACAAATTATCTTATCACAAAATTATCTGTTACCACTTATTTCAGTACTTGCAGAGAATACCTTACTGGAAACCGCTTATCATTTCCTTCTGCTCCTTGTTGGGTTCGACACTCTTACTTATCGAAAGGACTATGATAGATCCCCTATACTTGTGGGTCATCAGGTGGCGCACGGGGCGAGCGGCGGACGCGTCGGGGAGCTCCGGGCGCGCAGTGGCTGCCGGGGGCGAGTGCGAGCGCCGCGAGCGCGGCAGGTCCGCGGCAGCTACGGGGCCGAGCAGGCCCGGCGCGGCGGCTGCAGCAGCGAGCGCCTCGCCTGCCTCGCCGAGCGACGCGCGCAGGGGGCGACGGGCGGTGGGGCGGCCAGGTCGCGGGCGCGCACACAGGGGGCGACGGGCGCGGGCGCGAGGCGCGTCGACGGGCGGCGAGGCGCGCGTGAGAGCTGGGCGCAGCGCGGCGGTGCGCGGCTGCGAGCAGGGCGACGAGCGGGGCGCGGCTGCGAGCAGGCCCGACGCGGCGACGAGCGGGGCACGGCGCAGGCAGTGCACGGCTGCAGGCGGTGGCTGCTGGCGCGGCGAGCTCATGCGGGCGTGCTGGGATGCGGCGTGTGCTAGCTAGCTATGCTACCCAGCCAGCCACCTGCGCGAGCCGCTGCATGTGCTGCATCTTCTTTGCGTGGACGAGTGCACCGGCTGGGCGCGGCTGGAGAGCGTGTGAGCTGCGGTGCCGGCAAGCGCGGGCGGACATTTTGGGGTGATTTGCCGCGGTGGGCATTTCCAACAGTAGCCGGACAAGCATGTCCCTTTTTCTACCCATTGCCATCCCAAACGGACAAAATCCGGACAAAGCAGACGTCCGTTTGGGGTTGTGCGGTGGAATTGGCCTAACGAACTGTGCGCGGAGACGCTTTCGCTCCGCGGTGGGACAACAATTGCACGGGGTCCATTGGCAATCACCTAGTACGAAAGAAAACAAACAGTTATAAAATCTAGTCAGCCAGGGCCTGTAACATTCCAAAATTCTAAATTTTGGAATGTTATAATAAATAGATAGATTTGATTGATTGTTCGATCGATTGTGTGAAATTGAGTGAAATTCGAAACCTTTTTGAAAGTTAAATGAGAGGGAATAAAAGGACTTTCCCAAACTTTCATTTTGCATTCGTGATCTCCGTGAATTCAAATTCTTTTCACCACGAAACCCTGAAGAGAAGATGACATGACTTCTTCCATTTATTTAAATGACAAGGGGTGTTGAAAATATTTGAATTTCATTTGGAAAATATTTCCAATTCTGAAACTTTATACAACTCAATGATTTTCACGAGAGGAGATAAAATGACTTCTTCAAATCATATGCAATATGAGTTGGGAGTTTCAAAGGATCAAATTCAAAAGTCTTTTTGGAATTATTTTTTCAATTTAGAGTTATTTGGATTTTATTTAAATTATTTTTCTCCAAAAATAAATACATGAAAAATAGGGTAACATGATTCCCTACAACAGAAAATTGAAAAAAAATAAATTTGATTTCATTTTGGTATTTTTAAAATGATTTTGTTGGATCTTATTAGAGCAGGAGCACTGTTGGAATTATTAGAATTTGTGTTTATTTTATTTAATGCTAGAAAAATGTTCATGTCGTAGAAAATATTTTTCTGAAATTTTTGATATATAATATGCTTATATAAAATTTTTATTTTATTTTGTTATTCGGTTTTCCTTCTGTTTCTATTTTAAAAGAAATTGTACATGCGGCCCATATGTACTTATCGCCTACATACGCAGTATAGTAGCTTCTGGCGCCCATTGTTTTTTTCTCTTAAATAGGTCAGGCCCAGCCAGCCTTTTCCTTTTCAGATTTTATTTTCCTTTGGCAAAAAAAAGAATGTAGCACGTACGCGCGCGGCCGGCCGATGGGCTTTAGGCCGTGCGGGGCGCTTAGCTCTTCTCCTCTGTTTTGTTTATTTAGGTCTTACATTTAGTCCCACATTATCTAGCCTTTGACCTCTAAGCCTCTTTTCCACCAATAAATATAGATTCATAGAGCCTCAAAAATCATCTGATTCGGGTTAAATCAATATTTTGGTTTGACTAGACTAGATTCATTTAAGAAAAATATATATCTCTTCTCCGGCGCGACTTCTGAAAATTGTCTCTTCTCTCCAAAGTGGTCTTTTCTCTGCCTTATAAAGGTATCTTTCTTTGTTTTTTTCTTCTTATACTTCCGTAGTTTATTATTTTTAGACTAATATAATAATAATAATTAGATTATCAATTAGTCTACATATTTATACGTTAGACCTTAACCGTAGCTATTTTTCTTTTGTAAAACAGTTTAGCCCTAATTTTTCAAATAGCCATAACTTTTCACTCGTTTATCCAAATTAGATGAAACCAGCGCCTATAGCTTCGTCTTGTTTCCACCTATCCAGTGAACCTATCACATCAACCTTTTGAAATTTTCAATTTTCGAATTTTGTTCAGATTTATATTCAAACTTCTTTTGAACATAACTTGAGTTTCGTAACTCCGATTTAGTTGATTCTTTTTGCAAATCGAAGCTCTTGACCTAAACTTTCTGATAAGGCCAAATTCACTTAATTTTGGTACTGTTAGAAATTGTTTTATGTTGCAAGAGTTATTTGCTTGGTTTTGATGTTTTCTAAATTGTTTTCTTTATTCTCTCCGATCTTTGAGTGATTGCTTATGTGTGGTTACTATTGCTTGCTTACGATAGATTGACCGGAGTGTGATGAGTAGAACTATCAAGAGTTATGAGTGCGAATCATCTTCATCAACATTGCAGGCAAGTTCACACTTTAATCATATTCCTTTCATACCCAGTTTTTATGCATTAGTTTCACCCTCAAACATTGCATGAGTAGGTTTGATAACATGTGGGTATTGGGAAGTAGTTGATGAGGTAGGAACCTATTGCCCTGCATTCAAACCTTGGGAGATACTATTACGTTATGTTTATACTACTATGCTATGCTCGTAGACGTGGATTGGGTTTGAGAGTATTCATGACAGATATGAGATTGTTAATTAATGGTTTACTTAAGGTGGCAACTTTAACACACATCTTGGTGATTTGAGGCACCTGGATACTCCAGTGATTGCCTGTTTAGGCACCTGGGTATTCCAGCAATTGCCTGTTTTTTATGGACCGCCACCCAGGCTCAAAGGGATCATGAGATTATTCATACTAGAAACTTCCGTGTGCAGCCACAAGCTATTATGGGCTCTAGCATAGTTGATTAAGTCGTGTGAACTCTTACAGTGGTAGACTAGCAGATGTAGGGGTAGCAGGTGGTACAGTCTACCCATCGTAAGGTGCAAACGCTTCTGAAAGACCATGTCTCGGTCATCCATTTCTCAAACACCATGTAGTGCGAGAAATCCAACGGAGGAGATCGAGTCTTGTGGGGAAAAGTGCGCAAACCTCTGCAGAGTGTATAAACTAATCATGATTAGCCGTGTCCCCGGTTATGGACATCTTGAGTATCTGGTTCTTGGATTATCATATTGGTCTCATCACGTTACTTAAATAATTTGTTGGGTTGTTAATGAATACTTTTAATTGGGATTGAGAGGGTGTCTACACTCTCAATGTTTAACAACCACCATGATAGTTAATTAAAATGTATTCCTTTGCAGTAGGGAAAAATTGGCTTTTCGCAAAAACATATAACCATAGAGTTTTTCCACCAGCCATATATGCATGTAGTGATAGCCATTGTTCATCATTCTCTATGGTGTGAATTTGCTGTACATTCAATGTACTGACCCTTGTGGCTGCAACGTCTCATGTTGCAGGATTTTCTTACGACGAGTAAGTGATACGTTAGGGTTACGATTTCTACACTCAACTTTGCTGTTGGTGTTGATGGGAATCCACAACCTTGTTACTTCCGCTATTTGGATTGAGGTAATAGTATTTGCGTTACTTTTACATGTGATTTACCTCTGTTATAAATCCTCGAGTACTGTGTGTGTCAGTATACCGATCCAGGGATGACACTTAAGCACAGAGACTTGATCCATTCGGGTCGGGTCGCTACAAGATGGTATCAGAGCACATGTTGACTGTAGAACGCGACCCTAGAAATTGGCAAGCCCATAGGAAAGATTTTCTCTACAACTTCATTTTCAAAAGATCTTTTACTTCTCTTCTCTTCTCTTCTGAGCTTATTCAAAAATTCCTTTTTAGTGAGACTATACCCTTTTCCCCTTTTGACCACTCGAAGATTCGACTGATGAGGCCACTCCAAGAAGTACAAGATATCAGACAACTGAGACCATTCGGAATGAAGAGGATTTTACCATACATTATAATAATGGAAACTACAACGGTTGAAGACTCCGAAGACTAGGAGAATTGGAAGGCTCTGAAGAATTTCCAGATTTGTATGACCTAGGGAGGCTACCCTTATGGAACTTGGCAGACTATGGAAGTTGTCAATACCCGAGATCAAGGAGTATCGGAGAAAGACCGGAACATGGAGCATTAGAACTCAAAGTTTTGTCAAGAAAACCCTAAGGCAGGAGATATCAACTATGGAATGATAGCTCATGGAAATGACAAGAGCAGAAACACGACTATCTATGGTGTTATCGCCTATTTATGCTATTGTCACCGTGCTGAGTTAAGCATGCATATGCCTGGAAGAATTGGATGGTAGAAGGCTGAAGGAGCACTGTCGGTGTTCTGGGAACGGGGGTCCCCAGACTTGCCTGCCTGCGGCCTTCGGCGTGGCTCAAAGGGGGGCCCAGCGCGGCCCATCTTCATCAACACAGACCCAAGACCCTCGCGGGGCGGATGACACGGAGCTTCCTCAGGCACGACCTCATCAGGCTGGCTCGCGAGGAGGCGGAGAGATCAAGGCGGGGTACCTCACGAGGTGCTCGTGACGCAAGCCATGACGACCAAGGGCGCCAGGCGGGCGCCAGCCCGCGCAGTGTCCTCCTTTCCTCTTTGGTGCAAAGGGAGCAAGCGCAGGCAAGAGCATCAAGCAAAGGCACCCGTTTCGGTGCAACGAGACCAAGACCAGCCCAACGGCAGGGAGGAAGTCATTGTGGAGCCCAAGCCGGCGTCACCACCTGAGCCTTTGGCAGGCGAGGACCAACTTTAGTCAGGATAAATGTACCAGATGTTCCCCTTCAAAATGGCCAATTGTTGGCGCCCTTCCCGCTCAATATTTGGGAAGAGGCCCAGGGCCTTTGCCTATAAATAGGACTAGCCACCCCAAGGTAGAGGGGATCGCCCAACCCAGAAACAAGATGGGATCAGATCAGAGAGAGAGAGAAGGGTGACTGAACTCCTCCTAGCAGTTCATCCCCCAGCCAAGAAGAGACCCTCGCGAGGCTGTTCTTCCTTGTATTGCTCATCATCATCAGCCCAAGAGGCAATCCACCACACCACAAACTAGAGTAGGGTATTACACCACAATGGTGGCCCGAACTAGTATAAACCCTGTGTCTCTTGTGTTGTTCTTTCCATAGCCTAGATCTTAGCAAGGCGGTGGGGTGCAGGTAGGTAGAAGGCGAAATCTCCGCGCGCACCCCAGTGTTTGAACCTCAAGGGTCTGCCGGAACCCGAAATCCGACATTTGGCGCGCCAGGTAGGGGTGCGCCGGAATCCACCTTCTACCGTTTCGTGTCCCGGCGCGTCATCATCACCATGTCCGGCGACCAGGCGGGCAACCCAGATCCTTGGGCGGCGTGGCCCGCCCACGTAGAGTCGCTCGCCTCGGGCGACCCCGTGCCCCAGGCAGCTGCGGTCCGCAGGGCGCTGCGGGCCATGGGCGACGCGGACAGGCTTCGACAGCTCTCACACCGCGGTAGGCGCGGTCGGCAGCAAGGGCCTCCAATCGCGCCGCGACCACGACGCCGTACACCCGCCGGGAGCAGGCGAACTCGAGGGCCGCGCTCATGGTGGCCCGAGAGATGCTGCAGTGCAGGCTGCTGGAGGGCGGCCGCGACGTGCTGCTGGAGCGGGTGGCAGAGCTCCTGGGCTTTGCCGCCTCGGGGGCTCACCCCTTCTGCACCCAGCTCCCATCTCAAGCCCAGGGCGGCCCGCGCGGGGGCTCTGCGCGCGCCCGCAGGCTCCAAGGCTACTCCAACGCCAGCGAAGCTGTCGGCACCAGACCGGCAGTGGCGCTGCCCCCGCTCCCGGTCCGCGAAGAAGAAGGACTTGACGCGACCCACGGCCCCAGTGGACGGCCGCGCTACCACCCCACGGTGGGCGCGTCAAGCAGAGCCGCATGGCACGCGGAGCACTACGACGTGGCCTTCGGGATGACGGCACCAGAAGAATACGTGCCCCACATGGTGGACCAAGGGCACCCTCACGAGGGCGAACAAGGCTCGCTCCTCAGCCCAAGCTGGGGGGACGAGGTGCCAGAAGCTGAGCTCTTCCAGGAGCCCCGGGACGGTCCTGCTGGCCATGCTGGAGGCAACGATTATCGGGTACCGCTAATTCCTCAGGAGCAGGCATACGCTAATCATGGATCATAGGAGGTGCAGGTCGCCACGGCGAGCAGCTGCCCCGCTCCCACAGTCTCCTACCCTTCGGGAGGAGGGCGCAGGGGGCTGCAGGAGAGGGGCCAAGATCCGACATCACCACCACGGCATTCGGAGCAAGGTGTTCTCAGGAGGTAGGCCCTCTGCTGGGGAGGTGCCTCAGGGCCTGCCCCTGGCAGAGGACTCGTGGTCGTCGGGGGAACCGCTGGCGACCGCTCTACCCCATCGGCGGCGTCCTGGTTTCCGGTCGTCGTTGATGGCACTAGAGTGTGGCGCAAGGCGGGGCCCTCGTCTGGCGATATGAAGCAAGGCCGGTACCTGTGAAGAAGGCCCAGTGCCTGTGAAGCTCGCCGCCCTGTGACACTCTCACGTAATAATGAGTGGGGCTGTACACGCCCCAGAGTCTCAGGGGTGCTGGCCTCAGGCCCTGGGGCTCCCTCCCATGCCCAGTGGCAGCACTTAGCTCCGCGCTGGTGAGAAGACGTCCAAGACTAGATTAGGTGTCAGACGCGGCCTTTTGTCTGCTTTCATTGCTTTTCCCTTTGGTTGTCACTTCCCCCGCTGGATTTAAGTTGGATTCGAATTTGAGATTTGCGTGTGTTCGGGGAAGGGGTGCTTAGTCTCATTCGAGCAATTTCTCGCGTTTTGATTACCACTCCGCCTCAGCTGCCTCCCCTCGTGAGCCCCTCGCGAGCCGGGTCAGGCCTAGCTTGCGCGCAGCCCAGACTGCCACCGCCGCGTCCTCTCAGGAGGTTTTTTTACTGCAGATCCTACGGATTCGATCAGGGAACACTCGGGACACCACAACCTCCCACAGGCTACCTCAGGGCCCGCACGGAACAAAGGTAAAACTAGACAACCAGCACGTCGCTTAGCCAACCACTTGGCGCGGGCGCATGGGCAATGTAAACATCTACTAATACGATGAACACAAGTTTTACATGAGGGGCTCCCCCTCCCAAAATGCTCTCACGGCCATCAGGCCAAGACCTGAGTTCTATTCATGCAGGGTAAGGAAACAGGAATGATGCATAATCAGTCGGATAAATCCCCCAATGCGTCCTCAGGAGCGCCTCCCGAACCGTTGCTGGCGTCGCTGGACTCGCCATCGCTGTCTGCGTTGCCGCCAGCGGCGTCAAGGCCGTTCACCACACCGCCCTCGTCGGCGGCCACGATCACGCCGTCGTTGTCCGAAGCGAAGGCCCTGATGAGAGCATCCACATTGTCTTCCACCCAGTGCGCCAGGTCGTCTCGGACGGCCTGGGGGACTGGGGAGATGGCGGCGTCGAAATCGAAGTGGGGATCCATGTTCGGGAGATGGCTGAAGACGCAAGAAAAGGCGCGCCCGAGCAGGGCGCGGCTCCTCTCCTCCACCAACCTGTCGGCCCTGACCGACCGCGCCTCCAGCTACGTCACCCCGTCGGTGAAGAACTGAAGGTTGCCGGCGTAGTTGACTGCGTGCGGGTCGCCAACAGCCGCCTCGCAGATGTTGCCCAAGGCTGTGTTGGCTCTCTCCCGGAGCGTGGTGAGCATGGGGCCATGCTCATGCTCCAGGATCCGCCGCTGGCGTATCTCGTCCGCATTCTGGCGCGCGACGGCCTCAGCCTCCTCCACCCGATGGCGAAGAAGGAGCACCTCGGCCTGGGAGGTGGTTGACTCCCCTTGCGCTACCTCAAGGGCGGCCCGAAAAGCATCGGCCCGCCGCGTCGCTTCCTTCAGCTTGGCCCTCAAGGCAGCAGTCCTACCTTCAGCCTCGGCCCAGATCAACCCCAGCCTCTCCTCGAACTCGCGCTCGAGGTTCAAGCGCGCCATCGCCACCCGACGTCCTACCTCCTTCAGGACACGGGCTTCCCGTGCAGCGACATCATCCTCCGCCTGCGTCACCAAGCGCTCCCTCGTCTCCAGACGCTCGTACTCGCGTGCATGTTCGGCGGCTTCCAGCGTCAGCGCCTCCTCACGCTTCTGGAGCTCCGCTAGGTCGCCAGAGGCCACCTTCATCGACGTGAGGGCTGCCTTGCGCAGCTCCACTTGCTCCTCCAGTGAGTGGCACCGGGCCAGGAGCTCCCGAGCCCGCTCCTTCGCCGCCTCTCGCCGCCGATCAGCTTCCCGGGCCTCCTCAGCGGCCAGAGATCGGGCCTCCCGAGAGGCCACCAGTGACGCCTTGGCCTCTTCGTCATCAAGATCGCGCTGATGGCGCGCAAGGGCGATGGCACTCTCCAGCTCGCGCCTCTCTACAGCCAGGCGCAGGCCCTCGGCCTTAAGGCGCGCGTCTTCATCAGCAAGCTCCTCACCGAGCAGGTTCACCGCGTCAGCCGCCCTTCGAAGGAATCCTTGGCGAAGAGCGCGATGCTCCCGGGCGCGCTCGAGCACGTCTTCCACACCATCATCTGCCCCAAGCAAGCGCCGGGGGCCACGAATCAGCACGCCCCCTCTGGGCAGGGGGCTGGGGGCTGGCACCCTCGCGACGGCCGGGCACGCCACGCCAGAAGCCCGGCCTGGAGCCAGCCCGTCCCCAGATGAAGAGGGCAGGGAGCGCCTCAGCCAATTGCAGTCCACGACCAGGCGAGAAGCCCACGGCAGGCTGGCTATGCCACGAGAAGGCCCGCGAGGGAGGATCGCGAGGTGCGCAGGGCCTCGATGCGCCTCGGGACAGTTCGCCTCTCCGATCGCCCTCACCACAAGGGCTCTACTGCTCGGAGCGCTTGAGGACAGTAGAGGGGGCGAAGCCAAGGGGGGCGGCACCTCAGCCATCTCCGCGAGCTCGGCTCGAAGGGGCCTGCGGAGCAAGGATCAGTAAAAGCAACAGAAGGATCGGGAGCTGGAAAAGGAGAAGGCTTACTCATCAGTGGCGAAGTACTTCCTACGCTTCAGCAGGTGACAAGGGTAATCATCGCCCAGGGCCTCCCTTCTCTTCCGGAGGGCCTCAAAGTCCATGCGGAAGCGGCCCAAGAGTTGAGCGCAGGGATCAACCTGCGACGAGGACGAAGCCTGAAGGCGATCCGCGTCAGGGGCGCCTACCTGATGCGCACTACCAGTCGCCTCGCCAAGAGAAGCGGCTGGAGCCTCAGGGGCCTCAACCGCTAGCGCTGAGGGCAGCTGCTTGCCGCCCTCAGCCTCAGCAGCACGGGCCCCAAGAGCTGCTCCCTCATGAGCGTCGCCCGGCGCCGTCACCCCGCCGGGAGCCCCCTCAGCCTCTGGCGCCTCATGCCTCCCTGCTCCGCCACTTGAGGAAGAGTCGTCTTGGCCGACTGGAAGGGCAGTCACCGTCACTGGGTTCTCGCGAGGCCCCTGGAGGCCGGCGGGTAGGGCTGGACTAAAAGCTCGTAGCTCGTGAGCTTAATGAGCGCTCGATAGTTCGGCTCGTTAAGCTCATAGCTCGCTTCTTAATGAACAGAGCCAATCATTGATTATAGCTCGTTAAGCTTAACGAGCTTAACGAGTTTCACGAGTAGCTCGTTAAGCTCGTTAGCAACAACACAACACATATTTTTATCTTATGTGACAAACTTTTTGTAGCATCTCAGCCCATCTATTTAATCTAATCGACATATGAGGCAACAAACTACTTCATTTCTTTTTGTAGTCACCATATTTCATCTTGAAAACCATACCTACACATTCATCATGTATATCATAACATATTATAATCTGTTAACGAGCGCTCGCGAGCACTCACGAGTTTAACGAGCTTCAAACGAGCCGAGCCGAGCAGGGTTTTTTGCTCGTTAATCTTAACGAGCTTAACGAGCCGAGCCTTAACGAGCACGAGCTTAATGAGCCGAGCTGCTCATTAGTCCACCCCTACCGGCGGGGCGCGGCCCCCACTCATCAAAGATAGGCATCTGATTCACAAAATCGCCCCTGTTCTGGCAGAGGTACAGCAAGGCCCCTCCTTGCTGGACGCTACCAGGGTTGGGGGCCCCAGTCAGGATCAAGAGCATTGTCCTCAGCACTTCAGGCGTCAGGTCCTCTTCCTGGAGCCTCATACGATCATCACGCCCGCTGAAGGCCCACATCCGGCGGGAGTGGCGTTGGAGAGGAGCAATGCGGCGTAGCAGGAACTCCTTCACCACCTTGGGTGCTGTCACGCCAAGCGACCTCAAGAACGCGAAGCAGTGCCAGACGAAGACGAGCTGGGGGCTCTCGAGCGTCTCCTGGCCCCAGCCCGAATTGGGGACAGCAGGCGAAGTTGGCTCCAATAGCAGGGGGCTGGGCACCCCTACATCCACATACATCCACCGCTCACGGAACCCAGCCGCAGGCGGAGGGAGCCTGAAGTCAATCCCTGAGGCCGCTGTCTCAGACGCGGCAGCAAAGCTCACGCACGCCGAGCATTGGGTAGGGTCGACAAGGCGCAGAGAGAAGAAGTGGCGCAGCAAGGCAACTGAAGGAAGGATGCCCATCATTGCCTCGCAAACAAAGGTGAAGACCAAAAGAAGGGTGATGGATTCAGGACCCAGATGCATCATGTGGATCTGATAGTGGGAAAGCACGACATTGAAGAAATCAGAAAAGGGGGGAACCAGACCCGCCCACAGGGCGTCGGCAAAATACTGGACCTCGGTGACTATCCTGTCGATGGAGAAGTGAGACGCGGGCCAGGCCGTCGTCCTCCCGCATTCGTTGAAGATAGTGGCCAGAGCCGAGCTGACCTTTCCCAAGCCCTCTCGATTGATTATGATCGACCGGTCGACGGCGGGGGCCGCCAACAGCGGCGAGCGAGGCGGAGGCATGGGTTTCTTCCCTCTTCCCTTCTTCGTCGGAGCCATAGCAATGGGAAGGGGGGGGGAAGGTTCGAGATTGGGTTGAAAACATAAGCTGGAGTTCGAGAGGAGGAAGGACAGAGGGCGCTCAAGCAACAGAAAGGGGAGCGGCTGTGTACGACTACGAGTCTGCCTAGCATGGTGCAAAATAAGGGGGGCGTGGGGGAACAGTGCAGCCCACGCCCAACCAACCGCCACGCAGCGCCCAAGGCCGCAGGCTGTTAGGGCCCGCGGCGCTTCGCCCTTGCCCTTTCGCCTCCCTGCGCGGCCAAGTCCGGGCGCACCTTGGGCCCGGGGGCTACTGTCGGCGTTCTGGGAACGGGGGTCCCCAGACTTGCCTGCCTGCGGCCTGCAGCGTGGCTCAAAGGGGGCCCCAGCGCGGCCCATCTTCATCAACACAGACCCAAGACCCTCGCGAGGGGCCAAGCCTCGCGGGGCGGACGACACGGAGCTCCTCAGGCACGGCCTCATCAGGCTGGCTCGCGAGGAGGCGGAGAGATCAAGGCGGGGTACCTCACGAGGTGCCCGTGACGCAAGCCATGACGACCAAGGGCGCCAGGCGGGCGCCAGCCCACGCAGTGTCCTCCTTTCCTCTTTGGTGCAAAGGGAGCAAGCGCAGGCGAGAGCATCAAGCAAAGGCACCCGTTTCGGTGCAACGAGACCAAGACCAGCCCAACGGCAGGGAGGAAGTCATTGTGGAGCCCAAGCCGGCGTCACCACCCGAGCCTTTGGCAGGCGAGGACCAACTTTAGTCAGGATAAGTGTACCAAATGTTCCCCTTCAAAATGGCCAATTGTTGGCGCCCTTCCCGCTCAATATTTGGGAAGAGGCCTAGGGCCTTTGCCTATAAATAGGACTAGCCACCCCCAGGGTAGAGGGGATCGGCCAACCCAGAAACAAGATGGGATCAGATCAGAGAGAGAGAGAAGGGTGACTGAACTCCTCCTAGCAGTTCATCCCGCAGCCAAGAAGAGACCCTCGCGAGGCTGTTCTTCCTTGTATTGCTCATCATCATTAGCCCAAGAGGCAATCCACCACACCACAAACTAGAGTAGGGTATTACACCACAATGGTGGCCCGAACTAGTATAAACCCTGTGTCTCTTGTGCTGTTCTTTCCATAGCCTAGATCTTAGCGAGGTGGTGGGGTGCAGGTAGGTAGAAGGCAAAATCTCCGCGCGCACCCCAGTGTTCGAACCTCAAGGGTCTGGCGGAACCCGAAATCCGACAAGCACCTATCAGCAAGATGAAGTTTTAACCTTAGCCGGTGTATCACCAGGATCTGGAGTAGTACATCAAGAAGTTTAAGGTGGAGCTCCATGAAGCCGTATTAGACAAGGAAGCATTTCGTGAAGAACTCAGGAACCAAAAGCTGAAAGTAGCCAAGCTGGAGGAGCTACAACCTCGAGATACCGGAGATTGCCAGGAACTGAAGGACAGTAGGACCATGGTTCATGCCAAGGAGATTGAAATCCAGAAGTTTGGAACGCAACTCTTAAAGGACGTCATGAGAGACTTCGCATTAACAGGGATGATCTGACAAAAGAAACTTGAGAAGGACAAGCATGATCGGAAGAAGCCGTAGGAGACATGAATAAGACTTGAAGAGTTTGGTGACTTTGAAGATTTTATTGACCTTTAGGAGACCAAACCCCGGTTATATACCTACGTTAGATGCGACGTTTGTGAGCTGTCATTTGTTTGATGTTTTTCCCGACAGCCACAAATAAAATCTGTCTTTTCAAAACTTTTGTTTGGATTGTGTGCATCCCCCTTTGTCTCTCTCATCTCACCCCAAACCCATGGACCCAATAGAGGACGAATGGAGATAAACTCATGTTTCCCTGGACCGATAAGTCCATTGGAGACGGACCGATGGATTCAGAACATGGAGGATCACATGAAGAATAACCCTATAGTCGGAAAGGATATGACCCAGCATGCTCTTCAGTGCTTTGAAAGAGGTGCTGCTACTTGGTGGAGGATGTACCAAAACATCAATGGATGGCAAGGAGTAACCACTTGGAAAGAATTTAAGTTGACTCTGCCAAAGTCTCGGCTTGTGTCCCAGAAGTTGAAGCCTTATGGAAAGGATATGAAGAAACCTTGTGCATGCAAGATTTGTGGAGAAATAGGACACACCCATAAAGAACACAAGGATGAATGCCCTAATTGTGAAGGAAGTCACCCAATTGAAGAATGCCCAACTAGGCAGATTACTTGTTTCTTGTGTGAAGGGACTACCCACTATCCTACTCAGTGTCACATTTACCCCATGGTACAACGAACCATCCAGCAGAAGAAAGAAGTAATGAAAGGAGCCCTCATGGAAATTTTAGAAGAAGATGTGATGAAGGGATGGAGGACACACCTAAAGAAGACCCGAGTAAACCCTGCACTAAGTCTTGCTATTCATGTGAAGAAGAAGGACACATCTCCCAAAATTGTTTGAATGGGGATCTAGTAGAATTCTCGACAGAGGAAGTAGAATATGACCCACAGGAAATAGAAGCCCTGAGTGGAATGGAAAAGTCCAGGAAGAGAAACCGATTGGAGCCCAGGAGGGACCTGAGTCATATCACCTGTTACAGGTGCAAGGAGTCAGGGCACTACCTCAACAGTTGCCTAAAAAGGAAACCTCGATACTTGTTAGAAGTAATATGTTTTAGTTGTAATGGAGCAGGGCACTTTGCCAGAGAATGCCCCAAGGAGAAGGAAACTTGTGCTAGATAGTTGAGTTTGCAACAAAAGAAATGGAGTAGTAGAAGTGAGAACATTTTCTTTTATATTGAGGTGTTGAGTTGAGACATGTAATGGAAAAGCGAGAGATTGTAATCACTTGAGAATGAATAAAGTTAGCATCGTTGGTACTGATATAGATTTTATGAGTTGTTACTCTATGAAAAAGAATTTTGGCCATTCTGAGGATATGAGAAATATGGTCTATGGAAGATTTGTGCATTTTAAGGGTGGTAGTACCCTGTAAGAACCGTTGACCCCTGTGAAAGATAAGGATACTCCACTGAGTGGATTTTGGACAAAATGAATACGAATTTTGTCTCGATATGTGTGATACCCCAAGAGTGTGTGGGATGAAGTTGGAGACCGTCAGTTGTTTGGACCAAATATGATCAAGGAGTCAGAAGATAATGTTAATTTTATTCGAGATAGACTGAAGGTAGCTCAGTCTAGGCAGAAGAGTTATGTAGACTCAAAAACTCAAGGAGGTAGTCTATGAAATTGGAGACAGAGCATGTCTTCGTGTGTCCCCTCTGCGAGGAGTTAAACGATTTGGAGTTAAGGGATAGTTAGCCCCGAGATTTGTAGTACCATACCGAGTTTTGGAGCGTATGGGAGAAGTGGCCAACAAGTTGGAGTCATCCGAAGGACTGTCAGGAGTTCATGATGTGTTTCACGTTTCCCAGTTGAAGAAGTGCCATCCAGAGATGGCCAATATTCCCCTGTAAGGATGCTTGACCCTGGAAAGGATAATGATGTTCCACGAAGTGGAATATGGACTTCATAAGTATAAGTTTTTATCTCGGTATGAGGGATATCCAACGAGGATGAATAGATAAATTGCTATTGGATATAAAGGAGGTATGATGTCGGAAATATGGATCAATGGAAACTCCATGATGAGTCTGAGTAATCATGTCCTAGTTTGGTGCCAATAGAAGGAAGGAAGACAGTACAATTGGATGCATTTAAGAATACTAGGAAGTTGGAAGTTGGAATAATGATCAGTTGCTCGATGATAAGTTCAAGGACTACAAGTGATGAGATGGGCCATAACCCACATGCCCCAGGACCTGCCAAGAAGCAAGCACGTTCTTGCTGAAGGAAAAACCCTGGAGGAAGATACGATGTTTATCGGCAGACAATTTTATAGGAGTAACGCAAAACCTGAGAGTTGTGAAGGAATGATAGATGTTTGTTTGGCTTGCAGAATCAATGGATTATTCCCAACGCAGTTCATGGACAAGAGAAATTATGCAATGCTTGTAAGGATGACCGAGTGTTAGAATGCGAGATTCGCTAAACCGTATACAAGGTAATGATTTGGGTGCAGGATGGATTGATCACCATACCGACTTACTCTTATTGTTTGCCTTGATATATGGGATGGTAAATCTGAGTGACTTACCTATAGTAGATCACCGACGATCAAAACCTTGTTTAAGCCTTAGAATGGTATAGGTATTTTTCCCTTGTACAAGGCAGCTTTGCCAACCGTAGGTTATACAGTGAGGATCAACCCAGACCCATTTCTTGCAGGAGAAACCCTAAATTGTTGACCACCATGAGATATCGATAGTTGTTTAGTATTGGCGCCAGACCCGTCAGCTAAGAAGACCCAGTCATGGAAGAACCTTACCAAGATGAAAGGACTGAAGAATTGTGGTAAAGGTTATGCCACTACCGGAAGAGCCCGGATAAGGAATTATCCCGAAGATCCAAGAAGACCGACACTGTTAACAATAAAAATGGAGTATATGAGTTTTGATGGAACCGTAACCATGCTTCTAAGGGTGGTAGCACCCCAGACCCCGGAGACGATTGATGAAATTTTGAAGAGACCCCGAACCTAACCTATTTATTTCTAGCCTCTCCGAATCTCGAGGACGAGATTCCTTTTAAGGGTGGTAGGTTTGTAACATCCCAAAATTCTAAATTTTGGAATGTTATAATAAATAGATAGATTTGATTGATTGATTGATTGTGTGAAATTGAGTGAAATTTGAAACCTTTTTGAAAGTTAAATGAGAGGGAATAAAAGGACTTTCCCAAACTTTCATTTTGCATTCGTGATCTCCGTGAATTCAAATTCTTTTCACCACGAAACCCTGGAGAGAAGATGACATGACTTCTTCCATTTATTTAAATGACAAGGGGTATTGAAAATATTTGAATTTCATTTGGAAAATATTTCCAATTCTGAAACTTTATGCAACTCAATGATTTTCAAGAGAGGAGATAAAATGACTTCTTCAAATTATATGAAATATGAGTTGGGAGTTTCAAAGGATCAAATTCAAAGTCTTTTTGAAATTATTTTTTCAATTTGGAGTTATTTGGATTTTATTCAAATTATTTTTCTCCAAAAATAAAATACATGAAAAATAGGGTAACATGATTCCCTACAACAGAAAATTGGAGAGAAATAAATTTGATTTCATTTTGGTATTTTTAAAATGATTTTGTTGGATCTTATTAGAGCAGGAGCACTGTTGGAATTATTAGAATTTGTGTGTATTTTATTTAATGCTAGAAAAATGTTCATGTCGTAGAAAATCTTTTACTGAAATTTTTGATATATAATATGCCTATATAAAAATTTTATTTTATTTTGTTATTCGGTTTTCCTTCTGTTTCTATTTAAAAAAACTGTACGTGCGGCCCATATGTATTTATCGCCTACATGCGCAGTATAGTAGCTTCTGGCGCCCCATTGTTTTTTTCTCTCTTAAATAGGCCAGGCCCAGCTAGCCTTTTCTTTTTCAGATTTTATTTTCCTTTGGCAAAAAAAAATGTAGCACGTACGCGCGGCCGGCCGATGGGCTTTAGGTCGTGCGAGGCGCTTAGCTCTTCTCCTCTGTTTCGTTTATTTTGGTCTTACATTTAGTCCCACATTGCCTAGCCTTTGACCTCTAAGCCTCTTTTCCACCAATAAATATAGATCCATAGAGCCTCCAAAAATCATCCGATTCGGGTTAAATCAATATTTTGGTTTGACTAGACTAGATTTATTTAAGAAAAATATATTTCTCCTCTCCGGCGCGACTTCTCGAAATTGTCTCTTCTCTCCAAAGTCGTCTTTTCTCTGCCTTATAAAGGTATCTTTTTTTTTCTTATACTTCCGTAGTTTATTATTTGTAGACTAATACGATAGTAATTAGATTATCAATTAGTCTATGTATTTATATGTTAGACCTTAACCGTAGCTATTTTTTTCGTAAAACAGCTTAGCCCTGATTTTTAAAATAGCCACAACTTTTCACT
Source organism: Triticum urartu (assembly GCF_056163025.1). Classification (NCBI taxonomy): domain Eukaryota; kingdom Viridiplantae; phylum Streptophyta; class Magnoliopsida; order Poales; family Poaceae; genus Triticum; species Triticum urartu. The sequence goes on along the minus strand of NC_141874.1, from coordinate 221,380,104 downwards.
CGTTTATCCAAATTAGATGAAACCAACGCCTATAGCTTCGTCTTGTTTCCACCTATCCAGTGAACCTGTCACATCAACTTTTTGAAATTTTCAATTTTCGAATTTTGTTCAGATTTATATTCAAACTTCTTTTGAACATAACTTGAGTTTCGTAACTCCGATTTAGTTGATTCTTTTTGCAAATCGAAGCTCTTGACCTAAACTTTTTGATAAGGCCAAATTCACTTAATTTTGGTACTGTTAGAAATTGTTTTATGTTGCAAGAGTTATTTGATTGGTTTTGACATTTTCCAAATTGTTTTCTTTGTTCTCTCCGATCTTTGAGTGATTGCTTATGTGTGGTTACTATTGCTTGCTTACGATAGATTGGCCGAAGTGTGACGAGTAGAACTATCAAGAGTTATGAGTGCGAATCATCTTCATCAACATTGCAGGCAAGTTCACACTTTGATCATATTCCTTTCATACCCAGTTTTTATGCATTAGTTTCACCCTCAAACATTGCATGAGTAGGTTTGATAACATGTGGGTATTAGGAAGTAGTTGATGAGGTAGGAACCTATTGCCCTGCATTCAAACCTTGGGAGTTACTATTACGTTATGTTTATACTACTATGCTTTGCTCATAGACGTGGATTGGGTTTGAGAGTATTCATGATAGATATGAGATTGTTAATTAATGGTTTACTTAAGATGGCAACTTTAACACACATCTGGGTGGATTGAGGCACCTGGATACTCCAGCGATTGCCTATTTAGGCACCTGGGTATTCTAGCGATTGCCTGTTTTTTATGGACCGCCACCCAGGCTCAAAGGGATCATGAGATTATTCATACTAGAAACTTCCGTGTGCAGCCACAAGCTATTATGGGCTCTAGCATAGTTGATTAAGTCGTGTGAACTCGTACAGTGGTAGACTAGCAGATGTAGGGGTAGTAGGTGGTACGGTCAGGGCCGGTCCTGAGATTTTGGGGGCCCGGGGCGAAACTAAAACTCGGGGCCCTTAATATAGACATCTTAATAATAACAATGAAATATTATCAATAGCAATTAAATGAATTCAAAATCAGTATGCGAATCAAAGAAATTATACATATTACCTTAAAATTTTCTTCAACATTACTTGATGCAAAGCCACTTATGATAGGGTCGATGTCAATCTGATCCAGTAATTTCTTCTCGATGCAAAATGCAGCAAAGCCATTAACCTCTCCTAAGTTATTGTTGACCTCAAATAATTCTTCAATAATTTCAACTTCGAAAAGCTTCTTTCAGCCAATGCGACCGTGATGAGCACAGTAAATAAGATGCGATAAGCAGTGAGATATTAGAATAGCAATCAACTTCTCTGAAATGTTCGAAAATCTCTATAGCAGACACTATAATAGAAGGTCTTACAACATAAGCAAAAAACTTTGTCAAGATCTTTTGAATAAAAAAGCCACTTTCTATCATGTTTTCCCCATTGCTTAATTTCCTATATGAGCATATGAAAAATGTCTTCCTGCTTCATCGACATGGTATTCCGTTTTTTCGTCTCTCACAACCCCTTTTAAATTAAAATATCTCTTGCTTTAGTATCAAGATTGTCCCAATTGCTTGGATCATAAATATTAGGAGTATGAACATGTTGCTCATCAAGATTAGCAGACTATGCGTGTTCATCTGATGAATTACTTACATTCTCAAAGCCGCTTACATTGTTACCACCGATGTTGGTGTCGACATTTTCTTCTCCCTGATCATATTCGGAATTCCCAATAGGTTACTGCTCTTCCTCTATGGCAACCATCACCAACTCATCATCTTGCTTTATCTAAGCAGTGGAAGCACCAATTTTACTCTTGAGAAATTTGCGCATATCTCCGTGTTGTGATTGTACCAATTTATGCACGGCCTTATTTATTTTCCTTTTATCTCTACCCGATGCATATGTCTTGTTTCCTTTACGACAATAACACACAATGCTGGAAAAAAATGTTGCATCAATTGATGAACTTTACCGGCTTACGCATCGAGGAACCGCAATATGATATACTACCTGATGGTTGATTCGGTGATGAGCGTCAGTGCATGTGCCAAGTGCCAACATAATATTGCAGATGGGGGTCCGTGGAATTGAAATCAACAACAAACTAGATTAGACGTATTCCTATACTGCCTATATAGAATTACAGATAGGGGCCATAGGAACTGAAATCAACAGCTAATTAGGAAGGAAATTACCACGAGGGAGGAGAGAGGAGGCGGCAATACCAGTACGAACGTCGTCGGGCGGCGGCGGCTTAGGGCTCGAATATCTGCGACTGCCTAAATTACCTTGATGGAATTGGAAAGGCTCGTGTAGATCGCTCCCTTTTTTCACATGAAGGACTCGCTCCCGGTTGAATCGATCGCTGGGGCTATGCCGAGCGGCCTGCTGTACGCGAAAGACTACAACCCAGCGCCCAGCCCTTTCATTTTTTTCCTGACGTAGGCCCATAACCAATATAGGCTTAGTTGTTGCATACCTGGGTGGGGGCCCCTGGATTTTGGAGGCCCGGGGCGGCCGACCCCTCTGCCCCCCCCTCAGGGCCGGCCCTGGGTACGGTCTACCCATCGTAAGGTGCAAACGCTTCTGAAAGACTATGTCTCGGTCATCCGTTTCTCAAACACCATGTAGTGCGAGAAATCCAACGGAGGAGATCGAGTCTTGTGGGGAAAAGTGCGCAAACCTCTGTATAGTGTATAAACTAATCATGATTAGCCGTGTCCCCGGTTATGGACATCTTGAGTATCTGGTTCTTGGATTATCATATTGATCTCATCATGTTACTTAAATAATTTGTTGGGTTGTTAATGAATACTTTTAATTGGGATTGAGAGGGTGTCTACACTCTCAATGTTTAACAACCACCATGATAGTTAATTAAAATGTATTCCTTTGTAGTAGGGAAAATTGGCTTTTCGCAAAAACATATAACCATAGAGCTTTTGCACCAGCCATATATGCATGTAGTGATAGCCATTGTTCATCATTCTCTATTGTGTGAATTTGCCAGTACATTCAATGTACTGACCCTTGTGGCTGCAACGTCTCATGTTGCAGGTGAAGGAAATATGCCCTGGAGGCAATAATAAAGTTATTATTTATTTCCTTATATCATGATAAATGTTTATTATTCATGCTAGAATTGTATTAACCAGAAACGTAATACTTGTGTGAATACATAGACAAACAAAGTGTCACTAATATGCCTCTACTTGACTAGCTCGTTAATCGAAGATGGTTATGTTTCCTAACCATATACATGAGTTGTCATTTGATTAACGGGATCACATCATTAGGAGAATGATGTGATTGACATGACCCATTCCATTAGCTTAGCACCCGATCGTTTAGTATGTTGCTATTGCTTTCTTCATGACTTATACATGTTCCTATGACTATGAGATTATGCAACTCCCGTTTACCGGAGGAACACTTTGTGTGCTACCAAACATCACAACGTAACTGGGTGATTATAAAGGTGCTCTACAGGTGTCTCCAAAGGTACATGTTGGGTTGGCGTATTTCGAGATTAGGATTTGTCGCTCCGATTGTCGGAGAGGTATCTCTGGGCCCTCTCGGTAATACACATCACTGAAGCCTTGCAAGCAATGCAACTAATAAGTTAGCTGCAAGATGATGTATTACGGAACGAGTAAAGAGACTTGCCGGTAACGAGATTGAACTAGGTATTGAGATACCGACGATCGAATCTCGGGCAAGTAACATACCGATGACAAAGGGAACAACGTATGTTGTTATGCGGTCTGACCGATAAAGATCTTCGTAGAATATTTAGGAGCCAATATGAGCATCCAGGTTTCGCTATTGGTTATTGACCGGAGACATGTCTCGATCATGTCTACATTGTTCTCGAACCCGTAGGGTCCGCACGCTTAACGTTACGATGACAGTTTCATTATGAGTTTATATATTTTGATGTACCGAAGGTTGTTCGGAGTCCCGGATGTGATCACGGACTTGACGAGGAGTCTCGAAATGGTCGAGACATAAAGGTCGATATATTGGACGACTATATTTGGACACCGGAAAGGTTCCGGGTAAGATTGGGACAATACCGGATCACCGAGAGGTTATCGGAACCCCCCGGGAGGTATATGGGCCTTATTGGGCCTTAGTGGAAAGGAGGGGAAAGGAGCAAGGGAGGGGGCGCGCCCCCCAAGCCCAATCCGAATTGGGAAGGGGGCCGGCCCCCCTTTCCTTCCTCCCTCCTTCCTCTTCCTTCCCTCTCCCACTCCTAATAGGAAAAAGGGGAGTCCTACTCCCGGTGGGAGTTGGACTCCCCCCTTGGGCGCGCCACCCTCCTTGGCCGGCCCCCTCCTCCACTCCTTTATATACGGGGGCAGGGGGGCACCCCAGATACACAACAATTGATCATTGATCTCTTAGCCGTGTGCGGTGCTCCCCTCCACCATAATCCTCGATAATATTGTAGCGGTGCTTAGGCGAAGCCCTGCGACGGTAGAACGTCAAGATCGTCACCACGCCGTCGTGCTGTCGGAACTCATCCCCGACACTTTGCTGGATCAGAGTCCGGGGATCGTCATCGAGCTGAACGTGTGCAAAAACTCGGAGGTGCCATAGTTTCGGTGCTTGATCGGTCGGGCCGTGAAGACGTACGACTACATCTATCGTGTTGTTATAACGCTTCCGCTTCCGGTCTACGAGGGTACGTAGACAACACTCTCCCCTCTCGTTGCTGTGCATCTCCATGATCTTGCGTGTGCGTAGGAATTTTTTTGAAATTACTACGTTCCCCAACAGTGGCATCCGAGCCTAGGTTTTATGTGTTGATGTTATATGCACGAGTAGAACACAAGTGAGTTGTGGGCGATATAAGTCATACTGCTTACCAGCATGTCATACTTTGGTTCGGCGGTATTGTTGGATGAAGCAGCCCGGACCGACATTACGCGTACGCTTACGCGAGACTGGTTCTACCGACATGCTTTGCACACAGGTGGCTAGCGGGTGTCAGTTTCTCCAACTTTAGTTGAACCGAGTGTGGCTATGCCCGATCCTTGCGAAGGTTAAAACAGCACCAACTTGACAAACTATCGTTCTGGTTTTTGATGCGTAGGTAAGATTGGTTCTTGCTAAACCCGTAGCAGCCACGTAAAACTTGCAACAAACAAAGTAGAGGACGTCTAACTTGTTTTTGCAGGGCATGTTGTGATGTGATATGGTCAAGGCATGATGCTAAATTTTATTGTATGAGATGATCATGTTTTGTAACCAAGTTATCGGCAACTGGCAGGAGCCATATGGTTGTCGCTTTATTGTATGCAATGCAATCGCCCTGTAATGCTTTACTTTATCACTAAGCGGTAGCGATAGTCGTAGAAGCATAAGATTGGCGAGACGACAACGATGCTACGATGGATATCAAGGTGTCGCGCCGGTGACGATGGTGATCATGACGATGCTTCGGAGATGGAGATCACAAGCACAAGATGATGATGGCCATATCATATCACTTATATTGATTGCATGTGATGTTTATCTTTTATGCATCTTATCTTGCTTTGATTGACGGTAGCATTATAAGATGATCTCTCACTAAATTTCAAGATAAAAGTGTTCTCCCTGAGTATGCACCGTTGCCAAAGTTTGTCGTGCCCAGACACCACGTGATGATCAGGTGTGATAAGCTCTACGTCCATCTACAATGGGTGCAAGCCAGTTTTGCACATGCAGAATACTCAGGTTAAACTTGACGAGCCTAGCATATGCAGATATGGCCTCGGAACACTGAGACCGAAAGGTCGAGCGTGAATCATATAGTAGATATGATCAACATGGTGATGTTCACCATTGAAAACTACTCCATTTCACGTGATGATCGGTTATGGTTTAGTTGATTTGGATCACGTGATCACTTAGAATATTAGAGAGATGTCTTTCTAAGTGGGAGTTCTTAAGTAATATGATTAATTGAACTTAAATTTATCATGAACTTAGTACCTGATAGTATCTTGCTTGTTTATGTTTGATTGTAGATAGATGGCCCGTGCTGTTGTTCCGTTGAATTTTAATGCGTTCCTTGAGAAAGCAAAGTTGAAAGATGATGGTAGCAATTATACGGACTGGGTCCGTAACTTGAGGATTATCCTCATTGCTGCATAGAAGAATTACGTCCTAGAAGCACCGCTAGGTGCCAGGCCTGCTGCTGATGCAACTGACGACGTTAAGAACGTCTGGCAGAGCAAAGCTGATGACTACTCGATAGTTCAATGTGCCATACTTTACGGCTTAGAACCGGGTCTTCAACGACGTTTTGAACGTCATGGAGCATATGAGATGTTCCAGGAGTTGAAGCTAATATTTCAAGAAAATGCCCTGATTGAGAGATATGAAGTCTCCAATAATTTCTATAGCTGCAAGATGGAGGAGAACAATTCTGTCAGTGAGCATATACTCAAAATGTCTGGGTATAATAATCACTTGATTCAACTGGGAGTTAATCTTCCGGATGATTGCGTCATTGACAGAATTCTCCAATCACTTCCACCTAGCTACAAGAGCTTTGTGATGAACTATAATATGCAAGGGATGGATAAGACAATTCCCGAGCTCTTCACAATGCTAAAAGCTGCGGAGGTAGAAATCAAGATGGAGCATCAAGTATTGATGGTCAACAAGACCACTAGTTTCAAGAAAAAGGGCAAGGGGAAGAAGAAGGGGAACTTCAAGAAGAACATCAAGCAAGTTGCTGCTCAGGAGAAGAAACCCAAGTCTGGACCTAAGCCTGAAACTGAGTGCTTCTACTGCAAGCAGACTGGTCACTGGAAGCGGAATTGCCCCAAGTATTTGGCGGATAAGAAGGATGGCAAGGTGAACAAAGGTATATGTGATATACATGTTATTGATGTGTACCTTACTAGAGCTCGCAGTAGCACCTGGGTATTTGATACTGGTTCTATTGCTAATATTTGCAACTCGAAACAGGGACTACGGATTAAGTGAACACTGGCAAAGGACGAGGTGACGATGCGCGTCGGAAATGGTTCCAAAGTCGATGTGATCGCGGTCGGCACACTACCTCTACATCTACCATCGGGATTAGTATTAGACCTAAATAATTGTTATTTGGTGCCAGCGTTGAGCATGAACATTATATCTGGATCTTGTTTGATGCGAGACGATTATTCATTTAAATCAGAGAATAATGGTTGTTCTATTTATACGAGTAATATCTTTTATGGTCATGCACCCTTGAAGAGTGGTCTATTTTTGATGAATCTCGATAGTAGTGATACACATATTCATAATGTTGAAGCCAAAATATGCAGAGTTGATAATGATAGTGCAACTTATTTGTGGCACTGCTGTTTAGGTCATATCGGTGTAAAGCGCATGAAGAAACTCCATACTGATGGACTTTTGGAACCACTTGATTATGAATCACTTGGTACTTGTGAACCGTGCCTCATGGGCAAGATGACTAAAATGCCGTTCTCCGGTACTATGGAGAGAGCAACAGATTTGTTGGAAATCATACATATAGATGTATGTGGTCTAATGAATGTTGAAGCTCGTGGTGGATATCGTTATTTTCTCACCTTTACAGATGATTTAAGCAGATATGGGTATATCTACTTAATGAAACATAAGTCTGAAACATTTGAAAAGTTCAAAGAATTTCAGAGTGAAGTTGAAAATCATCGTAACAAGAACATAAAGTTTCTACGATCTAATCATGGAGGAGAATATTTGAGTTACGAGTTTGGTTTACATTTGAAACAATGCGGAATAGTTTCGCAACTCACACCACCCAGAACACCACATCGTAATGGTGTGTCCGAACGTCGTAATCGTACTTTACTTGATATGGTGCGATCAATGATGTCTCTTACATATTTACCGCTATCGTTTTGGGGTTATGCTTTAGAGACGGCCGCATTCACGTTAAATAGGGCACCATCAAAATCCGTTGAGATGACGCCTTATGAACTATGGTTTGGCAAGAAACCAAAGTTGTTGTTTCTGAAAGTTTGGGGCTGCGATGCTTATGTGAAAAAGCTTCAACCTGATAAGCTCGAACCCAAATCGGAGAAATGTGTCTTCATAGGATACCCGAAGGAGACTGTTGGGTACACCTTCTATCACAAATCCGAAGGCAAGACATTTGTTGCTAAGAATGGATACTTTCTAGAGAAGGTGTTTCTCTTGAAAGAAGTGAGTGGGAGGAAAGTAGAACTTGATGAGGTAACTGTACCTGCTCCCTTATTGGAAAGTAGTACATCACAAAAACCGGTTTCTGTGACACCTACACCAATTAGTGAGGAAGCTAATGATGATGATCATGAAACTTCAGAACAAGTTACTACCGAACCTCATAGATCAACCAGAGTAAGATCCGCACCAGAGTGGTACGGTAATCCTGTTCTGGAAGTCATGCTACTAGATCATGATGAACCTACGAACTATGAAGAAGCAATGGTGAGCGCAGATTCCGCAAAATGGCTTGAAGCCATGAAATCTGAGATGGGATCCATGTATGAGAACAAATTGTGGACTTTGGTTGACTTGCCCAATGATTGGCAAGCAACTGAAAATAAATGGATCTTCAAGAAGAAGACTGACGCTGACGGTAATTTTACTGTCTACAAAGCTCGACTTGTCGCAAAAGGTTTTCGACAAGTTCAAGGAATTGACTACGATGAGACCTTCTCACCCGTAGCGATGCTTAAGTCTGTCCGAATCATGTTAGCAGTTGCCGCATTTTATGATTATGAAATTTGGCAGATGGATGTCAAAACTGCATTCCTGAATGGATTTCTGGAAGAAGAGTTGTATATGATGCAGCCGGAAGGTTTTGTCGATCCAAAAGGAGCTAACAAAGCGTGCAAGCTCCAGCGATCCATTTATGGACTGGTGCAAGCATCTCGGAGTTGGAATAAACGCTTTGATAGTGTGATCAAAGCATTTGGTTTTGTACAGACTTTTGGAGAAGCCTGTATTTACAAGAAAGTGAGTGGGAGCTCTGTAGCATTTCTGATATTATATGTGGATGACATATTGCTAATCATAAATGATATAGAATTTCTGGATAGCATAAAGGGATACTTGAATAAGAGTTTTTCAATGAAAGACCTTGGTGAAGCTGCTTACATATTGGGCATTAAGATCTATAGAGATAGATCAAGACGCTTAATTGGACTTTCACAAAGCACATACCTTGACAAAGTTTTGAAGAAGTTCAAAATGGATCAAGCAAAAAAAGGATTCTTGCCTGTGTTACAAGGTGTGAAGTTGAGTAAGACTCAATGCCCGACCACTGCAGAAGATAGAGAGAAAATGAAAGATGTTCCCTATGCTTCAGCCATAGGCTCTATCATGTATGCAATGCTGTGTACCAGACCTGATGTGTGCCTTGCTATAAGTCTAGCAGGGAGGTACCAAAGTAATCCAGGAGTGGATCACTGGACAGCGGTCAAGAACATCCTGAAATACCTGAAAAGGACTAAGGATATGTTTCTCGTATATGGAGGTGACAAAGAGCTCATCATAAATGGTTACGTTGATGCAAGCTTTGACACTGATCCGGATGATTCTAAATCGCAAACCGGATACGTATTTACATTAAACGGTGGAGCTGTTAGTTGGTGTAGTTCTAAAAAAAGCATCATGGCGGGATCTACATGTGAAGCGGAGTACATAGCTGCTTCGAAAGCAGCAAACGAAGGAGTCTGGATGAAGGAGTTCATATCCGATCTAGGTGTCATACCTAGTGCATTGGGTCCAATGAAAATCTTTTGTGACAATACTGGTGCAATTGCCTTGGCAAAGGAATCCAGATTTCACAAGAGAACCAAGCACATCAAGAGATGCTTCAATTCCATCCAGGATCTAGTCCATGTGGGAGACATAGAGATTTGCAAGATACATATGGATATGAATGTAGCAGACCCATTGACTAAGCCTCTTCCATGAGCAAAACATGATCAAAACCAAGGCTCCATGGGTGTTAGAATCATTACTGTGTAATCTAGATTATTGACTCTAGTGCAAGTGGGAGACTGAAGGAAATATGCCCTAGAGGCAATAATAAAGGTATTATTGATTTCCTTATATCATGATAATTTTTTATTATTCATGCTCGAATTGTATCAACCGGAAACGTAATACTTGTGTGAATACATAGACAAACAAAGTGTCACTAGTATGCCTCTACTTGACTAGCTCGTTAATCGAAGATGGTTATGTTTCCTAACCATAGATGTAACGCCCTCGATGCGGCTATAGCTCCCACGTGTCGAGGCACGACTTAGAGACATAACCGCATTGAAAGCAATGTTGCAAGTTAGGCAATCATTACAACATCCCATGTAATAGATAATAAAAGGGGGAGAACATAGTTGTCTTACACTCGCCACGTCACATCAAAGTACATAAATAACATCCATCATCCAAAACACTCATGGCCCGACTACGGTGCCAAAATAGAAGAGAACCCAACATGTGACACGGTCCCGATCAAACCCCAACTAGGCACCACTACTGATCATCGGGAAAGGAAACATAGTAACGCTGAGAGTCTTCGTGAAACTCCCACTTGAGCTCGTAATCGTCACCTGGAGCGGAATCACCTAGACCTGCATCTGGAGTTATAGTATCTGTGAGCCACAGGGACTCAGCAATCTCGCACCCTCCCGATCAAGACTATTTAAGCTTATAGGAAGGGTAAGGCAAATATATGTGGAGCTGCAGCAAGCGACTAGCATATATGGTGGCTAGCTTATTCGCAAAAGAGAGCGAGAAGAGGAGGCAAAGCTCGAGCGAGAAACTAGGGAGCAACCTGCGCAAACATTACTCCAACACCGTGTCCACTTCCCGGACTCCGCCGAGAAGAGGCCATCACGGCAACACACTCTGTTGATTCATTTTAATTAATTAAGGTTTAAGTTATCTACAACCGGACATTAACAAATTCCCATCTGCCCATAACCGAGGGCACGGCTTTCGAAAGTTCAATCCCTGCAGGGGAGTCCCAACTTAGCCCATGACAAGCTCTCACGGTCACCGAAGGAATAGACCTCCTCCCAAGACGTTCCGATCAGACTCGGTATCTCGGTAACTCAAGACACTTCGACAGGTTAAAACAAGACCAGCAACACCGCCCGAATGTGCCGACAAATCCCGATAGGAGCTGCACATATCTCTTTCTCAGGGCACACTCAGATTGTCTTAGGTACGGGTAGGCCAGCCCAGAGTTGCCCCTGGTGGCCACCGGCAGCTGACAGGTGGACCAACACTCAGAGGAGCACTGGCCCGGGGGGGGGGGGTAAAATAAGATGACCCTTGAGTCTGCAGAACCCAAGGGAAAGAAAAGGCTAGGTGGCAAATGGTAAAACCAAGGTTGGGCATTGCTGGAAAAGCTTTAATCAAGGCGAAATATCAAGGGGTTCCCATTATAACCCAACTGCGTAAGGAACGCAAAAATCCAGGAACATAACACCGATATGACGGAAACTAGGGCGGCAAGAGTGGAACAAAACACTAGGCGAGAGGCCAAGCCTTCCACCCTTTACCAAGTATATAGATGCATTAAGGTAACATGGCAATATAATGATATCCCAACAAGTAAAAAAAATGTTCCAACAAGGAACGGCCTACGATCTTCACCTGCAACTAGCAACGCTATAAGAGGGGCTGAGCAAAGCGGTAACATAGCCAATCAATGGTTTGCTAGGACATGGTGGGTTATAGGTTGACATGGCAATTGGGGGGGGGGCTGACAAGCAAAAGGTAGGCATCGTAGCATTGGCATAGCAAGAGCGAGCAAACTAGCATAGCAAAGATAGTAGTGATTTTGAGGGTATGATCATCTTGCCTGCACAGTTGTCAGAGTTGACTGGATCCTCACAAGCAAACTCAATGGGCTCCTCGGTAGCGAACTCGTCTCCCAGCTCTACCCAACAAGACAAACAAGCAACAAGGATACAATCAACCACGTGCAAGACCAAGCAATATGATGAAATGATGATATGCTATGCGGGATGCGATGCGGGATGCAAAATGCAAGATATGATAGGAAATGCGTGAACCTGGCCTCAACTTGGAATTCCAAGGGTGCCACTGGAAAGCGGGGATGAAATCGCTTGAAAACGATATAAAGATCATTGGAATCGGAGTTACGGTTTGGAAATGGCAAGCGTTTTAAGAATGACACCGGTCTGCGATTTACAGCAAGTAGGCATCTAAATGCAACGAAATGAACATGCTACAGCCACCAAACATGACAACAAAATACATGTCAGGGATGCACACAAGATTCTTAACAAAAGACTAGCACTGAGCCACGGCCAATTCATCCATTATGAGGTTCAAACAAGCATGGCAAAAACGCAAATGCAAAACAGATTCCAGACTTAGTGAAATTAACACTTGTCTGAAATTTCAGATCACGAAGCCCTCTTCGGAGCAGCAAAACAACATGATACATGACCTGATTAAGACAAGTAACAAAATGGCATGGAGCTACTCAACAAGCTTAACAAAAGACCCAAAGTGACCTGGGGCCAAAAGGGTTCACAAAATATACTAACGGGCACACGAACATAGCTAAAACACAATCAGTTTTCAGACTTAGTGAAAACTGAGACATGCTGAAATATAACTCACGAAGGCATGTAAACGAGCTCTTCCAGGAGCTCCTCAGCCCATGCTGGGGGGACAAGGTGCCAGAAGCTAAGCTCTTCTAGGAGCCCCGGGACGGTCCCGCTGGCCATGCTGGAGGCAACGATTATCGGGTACCGCTAATTCCTCAGGAGCAGGCATACGCTAATCATGGATCGTAGGAGGTGCAGGTCGCCACGGCGAGCAGCTTCCCCGCTCCCACAGTCTCCTACCCCTCGGGAGGAGGGCGCAGGGGGCTGCAGGAGAGGGGCCAAGATCCGACATCACCACCACGGCATTCGGAGCAAGGTGTTCTCAGGAGGTAGGCCCTCTGCTGGGGAGGTGCCTCAGGGCCTGCCCCTGGCAGAGGACCCGTGGTCGTCGGGGGAACCGCTGGCGACCGCTCTACCCCATCGGCGGCGTCCTGGTTTCCGGTCGTCGTTGATGGCACTAGAGTGTGGCGCAAGGCGGGGCCCTCGTCTGGCGATATGAAGCAAGGCCGGTACCTGTGAAGAAGGCCCAGTGCCTGTGAAGCTCGCCGCCCTGTGACACTCTCACGTAATAATGAGTGGGGCTGTACACGCCCCGGAGTCTCAGGGGTGCCGGCCTCAGGCCCTGGGGCTCCCTCCCACGCCCAGTGGCAGCACTTAGCTCCGCGCTGGTGAGAAGACGTCCAAGACTAGATTAGGTGTCGGACGCGGCCTTTTGTCTGCTTTCATTGCTTTTCCCTTTGGTTGTCACTTCCCCAGCTGGATTTAAGTTGGATTCGAATTTGAGATTTGCGTGTGTTCGGGGAAGGGGTGCTTAGTCTCATTCGAGCAATTTCTCGCGTTTTGATTACCACTCCGCCTCAGCTGCCTCCCCTCGTGAGCCCCTCGCGAGCCGGGTCAGGCCTAGCTTGCGCGCAGCCCAGACTGCCACCACCGCGTCCACTCAGGAGGTTTTTTTTACTGCAGATCCTATGGATTCGATCAGGGAACACTCGGGACACCACAACCTCCCACAGGCTACCTCAGGGCCCGCACGGAACAAAGGTAAAACTAGCCAACCAGCACGTCGCTTAGCCAACCACTTGGCGCGGGCGCATGGGCAATGTAAACATCTACTAATACAATGAACACAAGTTTTACATGAGGGGCTCCCCCTCCCAAAATGCTCTCACGGCCATCAGGCCAAGACCTGAGTTCTATTCATGCAGGGTAAGGAAACAGGAATGATGCATAATCAGTCGGATAAATCCCCCAATGCGTCCTCAGGAGCGCCTCCCGAACCGTTGCTGGCGTCGCTGGACTCGCCATCGCTGTCTGCGTTGCCGCCAGCGGCGTCAGGGCCATTCACCACGCCGCCCTCGTCGGCGGCCACGATCACGCCGTTGTTGTCCGAAGCGAAGGCCCTGATGAGAGCATCCACATTGTCTTCAACCCAGTGTGCCAGGTCGTCTCGGACGGCCTGGGGGACTGGGGAGATGGCGGCGTCGAAATCGAAGTGGGGATCCATGTTCGGGAGATGGCTGAAGACGCGAGAAAAGGCGCGCCTGAGCAGGGCGCGGCTCCTCTCCTCCACCAACCTGTCGGCCCTGACCGACCGCGCCTCCAGCTGCGTCACCACGTCGGTGAAGAACTGAAGGTTGCCGACGTAGTTGACTGCGTGCGGCTCGCCAACAGCCGCCTCGCAGATGTTGCCCAAGGCTGTGTTGGCTCTCTCCCGGAGCGTGGTGAGCATGGGGCCGTGCTCATGCTCCAGGATCCGCCGCTGGCGTATCTCGTCCGCATTCTGGCGCGCGACGGCCTCAGCCTCCTCCACCCGATGGCGAAGAAGGAGCACCTCGGCCTGGGAGGTGGTTGACTCCCCTTGCGCTACCTCAAGGGCGGCCCGAAAAGCATCGGCCCGCCGCGTCGCTTCCTCCAGCTTGGCCCTCAAGGCAGCAGTCCTACCTTCAGCCTCGGCCCAGATCAACCCCAGCCTCTCCTCGAACTCGCGCTCGAGGTTCAAGCGCGCCATCGCCACCCGACGTCCTACCTCCTTCAGGACACGGGCTTCCCGTGCAGCGACATCATCCTCCGCCTGCGTCACCAAGCGCTCCCTCGTCTCCAGACGCTCGTACTCGCGTGCATGTTCGGCGGCTTCCAGCGTCAGCGCCTCCTCATGCTTCTGGAGCTCCGCTAGGTCGCCAGAGGCCACCTTCATCAACGCGAGGGCTGCCTTGCGCAGCTCCACTTGCTCCTCCAGTGAGTGGCACCAGGCCAGGAGCTCCCGAGCCCGCTCCTTCGCCGCCTCTCGCCGCCGGTCAGCTTCCCGGGCCTCCTCAGCGGCCAGAGATCGGGCCTCCCGAGAGGCCACCAGCGACGCCTTGGCCTCTTCGTCGACAAGATCGCGCTGATGGCGCGCAAGGGCGATGGCACTCTCCAGCTCGCGCCTCTCTGCAGCCAGGCGCAGGCCCTCGGCCTCAAGGCGCGCGTCTTCATCAGCAAGCTCCTCACCGAGCAGGTTCACTGCGTCAGCCGCCCTTCGAAGGAATCCTTGGCGAAGAGCGCGATGCTCCCGGGCGCGCTCGAGCACGTCTTCCACACCATCATCTGCCCCAAGCAAGCACCGGGGGCCACGAATCAGCACGCCCCCTCTGGGCAGGGGGCTGGGGGCTGGCACCCTCGTGACGGCCGGGCACGCCACGCCAGAAGCCCGGCCTGGAGCCAGCCCGTCCCCAGATGAAGAGCGCAGGGAGCGCCTCAGCCAATTGCAGTCCACGACCAGGCGAGAAGCCCACGGCAGGCTGGCTATGCCACGAGAAGGCCCGCGAGGGAGGATCGCGAGGTGCGCAGGGCCTCGATGCGCCTCGGGACGGTTCGCCTCTCCGATCGCCCTCACCACAAGGGCTCTACTGCTCGGAGCGCTTGAGGACGGTAGAGGGGGCGAAGCCAAG
This sequence comes from Triticum urartu, assembly GCF_056163025.1. Classification (NCBI taxonomy): domain Eukaryota; kingdom Viridiplantae; phylum Streptophyta; class Magnoliopsida; order Poales; family Poaceae; genus Triticum; species Triticum urartu. Next base: position 221,364,513 of record NC_141874.1, on the reverse strand, counting down.
GGGGGCGGCACCTCAGCCATCTCCGCGAGCTCGGCTCGAAGGGGCCCGCGGAGTAAGGATCAGTAAAAGCAACAGAAGGATCGGGAGCTGGAAAAGGAGAAGGCTTACTCATCAGTGGTGAAGTACTTCCTACGCTTCAGCAGGTGACAAGGGTAATCATCGCCCAGGGCCTCCCTTCTCTTCCGGAGGGCCTCAAAGTCCACGCGGAAGCGGCCCAAGAGTTGAGCGCAGGGATCAACCTGCGACGAGGACGAAGCGTGAAGGCGATCCGCGTCAGGGGCGCCTACCTGATGCGCACTACCAGTCGCCTCGCCAAGAGAAGCGGCTGGAGCCTCAGGGGCCTCAACCTCTAGCGCTGAGGGCAGCTGCTTGCCGCCCTCAGCCTCAGCGGCACGGGCCCCAAGAGCTGCTCCCTCATGAGCGTTGCCCGGCGCCGTCACCCCGCCGGGAGCCCCCTCAGCCTCTGGCGCCTCATGCCTCCCTGCTCCGCCACTTGAGGAAGAGTCGCCTTGGCCGACTGGAAGGGCAGTCACCGTCACTGGGTTCTCGCGAGGCCCCTGGAGGCCGGCGGGTAGGGCTGGACCAAAAGCTTGTAGCTCGTGAGCTTAATGAGCGCTCGATAGTTCGGCTCGTTAAGCTCATAGCTCGCTTCGTAATGAACAGAGCCAATCATTGATTATAGCTCGTTAAGCTTAACGAGCTTAACGAGTGAGCTAACGAGTTTCACGAGTAGCTCGTTAAGCTCGTTAGCAACAACACAACACATATTTTTATCTTATGTGACAAACTTTTTGTAGCATCTCAGCCCATCTATTTAATCTAATCGACATATGAGGCAACAAACTACTTCATTTCTTTTTGTAGTCACCATATTTCATCTTGAAAACCATACCTACACATTCATCATGTATATCATAACATATTATAATCTGTTAACGAGCGCTCACGAGTTTAACGAGCTTCAAATGAGCCGAGCCGAGCAGGGTTTTTTGCTCGTTAATCTTAACGAGCTTAACGAGCCGAGCCTTAACGAGCATGAGCTTAACGAGTACGAGCTTAACGAACCGAGATGATCATTAGTCCACCCCTACCGGCGGGGCGTGGCCCCCACTCATCAAAGATAGGCATCTGATTCACAAAATCGCCCCAGTTCTGGCAGAGGTACAACAAGGCCCCTCCTTGCTGGACGCTACCAGGGTTGGGGGCCCCAGTCAGGATCAAGAGCATTGTCCTCAGCACTTCAGGCGTCAGGTCCTCTTCCTGGAGCCTCATACGATCATCACGCCCGCTGAAGGCCCACATCCAGCGGGAGTGGCATTGGAGAGGAGCAATGCGGCGTAGCAGGAACTGCTTCACCACCTTGGGTGCTGTCACGCCAAGCGACCTCAAGAACGCGAAGCAGTGCCAGACGAAGACGAGCTGGGGGCTCTCGAGCGTCTCCTAGCCCCAGCCCGAATTGGGGACAGCAGGCGAAGTTGGCTCCAATAGCAGGGGGCTGGGCACCCCTACATCCACATACAGCCACCGCTCACGGAACCCAGCCGCAGGCGGAGGGAGCCTAAAGTCAATCACTGAGGCCGCTGTCTCAGACGCGGCAGCAAAGCTCACGCACGCCGAGCATTGGGTAGGGTCGACAAGGCGCAGAGAGAAGAAGTGGCACAGCAAGGCAACCGAAGGAAGGATGCCCATCATTGCCTCGCAAACAAAGGCGAAGACCAAAAGAAGGGTGATGGATTCAGGACCCAGATGCATCATGTGGATCTGATAGTGGGAAAGCACGACATTGAAGAAATCAGAAAAGGGGGGAACCAGACCCGCCCACAGGGCGTCGGCAAAATACTGGACCTCGGTGACTATCCTGTCGATGGAGAAGTGAGACGCGGGCCAGGCCGTCGTCCTCCCGCATTCGTTGAAGATAGTGGCCAGAGCCGAGCTGACCTCTCCCAAGCCCTCTCGATTGATTATGATCGACCGGTCGACGGCGGGGGCCGCCAACAGCGGCGAGCGAGGCGGAGGCATGGGTTTCTTCCCTCTTCCCTTCTTCGTCGGAGCCATAGCAATGGGAAGGGGGGGGAAGGTTCGAGATTGGGTTGAAAACATAAGCTGGAGTTCGAGAGGAGGAAGGACAGAGGGCGCTCAAGCAACAGAAAGGGGAGCGGCTGTGTACGACTACGAGTCCGCCTAGCATGGCGCAAAATAAGGGGGGCGTGGGGGAACAGTGCAGCCCACGCCCAACCAACCACCACGCAGCGCCCAAGGCCGCAGGCTGTTAGGGCCCGCGGCGCTTCGCCCTTGCCCTTTCGCTTCCCTGCGCGGCCAAGTCCGGGTGCACCTTGGGTCCGGGGGCTACTGTCGGCGTTCTGGGAACGGGGGTCCCCAGACTTGCCTGCCTGCGGCCAGCGTGGCCCATCTTCATCAACACAGACCCAAGACCCTCACGAGGGGCCAAGCCTCGCGGGGCGGACGACACGGAGCTTCCTCAGGCACGGCCTCATCAGGCTGGCTCGCGAGGAGGCGGAGAGATCAAGGCGGGGTACCTCACGAGGTGCCCGTGACGCAAGCCATGATGACCAAGGGCGCCAGGCGGGCGCCAGCCCACGCAGTGTCCTCCTTTCCTCTTTGGTGCAAAGGGAGCAAGCGCAGGCGAGAGCATCAAGCAAAGGCACCCGTTTCGGTGCAACGAGACCAAGACCAGCCCAACGGCAGGGAGGAAGTCATTGTGGAGCCCAAGCCGGCGTCACCACCCGAGCCTTTGGCAGGCGAGGACCAACTTTAGTCAGGATAAGTGTACCAAATGTTCCCCTTCAAAATGGCCAATTGTTGGCGCCCTTCCCGCTCAATATTTGGGAAGAGGCCTAGGGCCTTTGCCTATAAATAGGACTAGCCACCCCCAGGGTAGAGGGGATCGGCCAACCCAGAAACAAGATGGGATCAGATCAGAGAGAGAGAGAAGGGTGACTGAACTCCTCCTAGCAGTTCATCCCGCAGCCAAGAAGAGACCCTCGCGAGGCTGTTCTTCCTTGTATTGCTCATCATCATCAGCCCAAGAGGCAATCCACCACACCACAAACTAGAGTAGGGTATTACACCACAATGGTGACCCGAACTAGTATAAACCCTGTGTCTCTTGTGCTGTTCTTTCCATAGCCTAGATCTTAGCGAGGTGGTGGGGTGCAGGTAGGTAGAAGGCAAAATCTCCGTGCGCACCCCAGTGTTCGAACCTCAAGGGTCTAGCGGAACCCGAAATCCGACAAGCACCTATCAGCAAGATGAAGTTTTAACCTTAGCCGGTGTATCACCAGGATCTGGAGTAGTACATCAAGAAGTTTAAGGTGGAGCTCCATGAAGCCGTATTAGACAAGGAAGCATTTCGTGAAGAACTCAGGAACCAAAAGCTGAAAGTAGCCAAGCTGGAGGAGCTACAACCTCGAGATACCGGAGATTGCCAGGAACTGAAGGACAGCAGGACCATGGTTCATGCCAAGGAGATTGAAATCCAGAAGTTTGGAACGCAACTCTTAAAGGACGTCATGAGAGACTTCGCATTAACAGGGATGATCTGACAAAAGAAACTTGAGAAGGACAAGCATGATCGGAAGAAGCCGTAGGAGACATGAATAAGACTTGAAGAGTTTGGTGACTTTGAAGATTTTATTGACCTTTAGGAGACCAAACCCCGGTTATATACCTACGTTAGATGCGACGTTTGTGAGCTGTCATTTGTTTGATGTTTTTCCCAACAGCCACAAATAAAATCTGTCTTTTCAAAACTTTTGTTTGGATTGTGTGCATCCCCCTTTGTCTCTCTCATCTCACCCCAAACCCATGGACCCAATAGAGGACGAATGGAGATAAACTCATGTTTCCCTGGACCGATAAGTCCATTGGAGACGGACCGATGGATTCAGAACATGGAGGATCACATGAAGAATAACCCTATAGTCGGAAAGGATATGACCCAGCATGCTCTTCAGTGCTTTGAAAGAGGTGCTGCTACTTGGTGGAGGATGTACCAAAACATCAATGGATGGCAAGGAGTAACCACTTGGAAAGAATTTAAGTTGACTCTGCCAAAGTCTCGGCTTGTGTCCCAGAAGTTGAAGCCTTATGGAAAGGATATGAAGAAACCTTGTGCATGCAAGATTTGTGGAGAAATAGGACACACCCATAAAGAACACAAGGATGAATGCCCTAATTGTGAAGGAAGTCACCCAATTGAAGAATGCCCAACTAGGCAGATTACTTGTTTCTTGTGTGAAGGGACTACCCACTATCCTACTCAGTGTCACATTTACCCCATGGTACAACGAACCATCCAGCAGAAGAAAGAAGTAATGAAAGGAGCCCTCATGGAAATTTTAGAAGAAGATGTGATGAAGGGATGGAGGACACACCTAAAGAAGACCCGAGTAAACCCTGCACTAAGTCTTGCTATTCATGTGGAGAAGAAGGACACATCTCCCAAAATTGTTTGAATGGGGATCTAGTAGAATTCTCGACAGAGGAAGTAGAATATGACCCACAGGAAATAGAAGCCCTGAGTGGAATGGAAAAGTCCAGGAAGAGAAACCGATTGGAGCCCAGGAGGGACCTGAGTCATATCACCTGTTACAGGTGCAAGGAGTCAGGGCACTACCTCAACAGTTGCCTAAAAAGGAAACCTCGATACTTGTTAGAAGTAATATGTTTTAGTTGTAATGGAGCAGGGCACTTTGCCAGAGAATGCCCCAAGGAGAAGGAAACTTGTGCTAGATAGTTGAGTTTGCAACAAAAGAAATGGAGTAGTAGAAGTGAGAACATTTTCTTTTATATTGAGGTGTTGAGTTGAGACATGTAATGGAAAAGCGAGAGATTGTAATCACTTGAGAATGAATAAAGTTAGCATCGTTGGTACTGATATTGATTTTATGAGTTGTTACTCTATGAAAAAGAATTTTGGCCATTCTGAGGATATGAGAAATATGGTCTATGGAAGATTTGTGCATTTTAAGGGTGGTAGTACCCTGTAAGAACCGTTGACCCCTGTGAAAGATAAGGATACTCCACTGAGTGGATTTTGGACAAAATGAATACGAATTTTGTCTTGATATGTGTGATACCCCAAGAGTGTGTGGGATGAAGTTGGAGACCGTCAGTTGTTTGGACCAAATATGATCAAGGAGTCAGAAGATAATGTTAATTTTATTCGAGATAGACTGAAGGTAGCTCAGTCTAGGCAGAAGAGTTATGTAGACTCAAAAACTCAAGGAGGTAGTCTATGAAATTGGAGACAGAGCATGTCTTCGTGTGTCCCCTCTGCGAGGAGTTAAACGATTTGGAGTTAAGGGACAGTTAGCCCCGAGATTTGTAGTACCATACCGAGTTTTGGAGCGTATGGGAGAAGTGGCCAACAAGTTGGAGTCATCCGAAGGACTGTCAGGAGTTCATGATGTGTTTCACGTTTCCCAGTTGAAGAAGTGCCATCCAGAGATGGCCAATATTCCCCTGTAAGGATGCTTGACCCTGGAAAGGATAATGATGTTCCACAAAGTGGAATATGGACTTCATAAGTATAAGTTTTTATCTCGGTATGAGGGATATCCCACGAGGATGAATAGATAAATTGCTATTGGATATAAAGGAGGTATGATGTTGGAAATATGGATCAATGGAAACTCCATGATGAGTCTGAGTAATCATGTCCTAGTTTGGTGCCAATAGAAGGAAGGAAGACAGTACAATTGGATGCATTTAAGAATACTAGGAAGTTGGAAGTTGGAATAATGATCAGTTGCTCGATGATAAGTTCAAGGACTACAAGTGATGAGATGGGCCATAACCCACATGCCCCAGGACCTGCCAAGAAGCAAGCACGTTCTTGCTGAAGGAAAAACCCTGGAGGAAGATACGATGTTTATCGGCAGACAATTTTATAGGAGTAACGCAAAACCTGAGAGTTGTGAAGGAATGATAGATGTTTGTTTGGCTTGCAGAATCAATGGATTATTCCCAACGCAGTTCATGGACAAGAGAAATTATGCAATGCTTGTAAGGATGACCGAGTGTTAGAATGCGAGATTCGCTAAACCGTATACAAGGTAATGATTTGGGTGCAGGATGGATTGATCACCATACCGACTTACTCTTATTGTTTGCCTTGATATATGGGATGGTAAATCTGAGTGACTTACCTATAGTAGATCACCGACGATCAAAACCTTGTTTAAGCCTTAGAATGGTATAGGTATTTTTCCCTTGTACAAGGCAGCTTTGCCAACCGTAGGTTATACAGTGAGGATCAACCCAGACCCATTTCCTGCAGGAGAAACCCTAAATTGTTGACCACCATGAGATATCGATAGTTGTTTAGTATTGGCGCCAGACCCGTCAGCTAAGAAGACCCAGTCATGGAAGAACCTTACCAAGATGAAAGGACTGAAGAATTGTGGTAAAGGTTATGCCACTACCGGAAGAGCCCGGATAAGGAATTATCCCGAAGATCCAAGAAGACCGACACTGTTAACAATAAAAATGGAGTATATGAGTTTTGATGGAACCGTAACCATGCTTCTAAGGGTGGTAGCACCCCAGACCCCGGAGACGATTGATGAAATTTTGAAGAGACCCCGAACCTAACCTATTTATTTCTAGCCTCTCCGAATCTCGAGGACGAGATTCCTTTTAAGGGTGGTAGGTTTGTAACATCCCAAAATTCTAAATTTTGGAATGTTATAATAAATAGATAGATTTGATTGATTGATTGATTGTGTGAAATTGAGTGAAATTTGAAACCTTTTTGAAAGTTAAATGAGAGGGAATAAAAGGACTTTCCCAAACTTTCATTTTGCATTCGTGATCTCCGTGAATTCAAATTCTTTTCACCACGAAACCCTGGAGAGAAGATGACATGACTTCTTCCATTTATTTAAATGACAAGGGGTATTGAAAATATTTGAATTTCATTTGGAAAATATTTCCAGTTCTGAAACTTTATGCAACTCAATGATTTTCAAGAGAGGAGATAAAATGACTTCTTCAAATTATATGAAATATGAGTTGGGAGTTTCAAAGGATCAAATTCAAAGTCTTTTTGAAATTATTTTTTCAATTTGGAGTTATTTGGATTTTATTCAAATTATTTTTCTCCAAAAATAAAATACATGAAAAATAGGGTAACATGATTCCCTACAACAGAAAATTGGAGAGAAATAAATTTGATTTCATTTTGGTATTTTTAAAATGATTTTGTTGGATCTTATTAGAGCAGGAGCACTGTTGGAATTATTAGAATTTGTGTGTATTTTATTTAATGCTAGAAAAATGTTCATGTCGTAGAAAATCTTTTACTGAAATTTTTGATATATAATATGCCTATATAAAAATTTTATTAAAAAAACTGTACGTGCGGCCCATATGTATTTATCGCCTACATGCACAGTATAGTAGCTTCTGGCGCCCCATTGTTTTTTTCTCTCTTAAATAGGCCAGGCCCAGCCAGCCTTTTCTTTTTCAGATTTTATTTTCCTTTGGCAAAAAAAAATGTAGCACGTACGCGCGGCCGGCCGATGGGCTTTAGGTCGTGCGAGGCGCTTAGCTCTTCTCCTCTGTTTCGTTTATTTTGGTCTTACATTTAGTCCCACATTGCCTAGCCTTTGACCTCTAAGCCTCTTTTCCACCAATAAATATAGATCCATAGAGCCTCCAAAAATCATCCATTCGGGTTAAATCAATATTTTGGTTTGACTAGACTAGATTTATTTAAGAAAAATATATTTCTCCTCTCCGGCGCGACTTCTCGAAATTGTCTCTTCTCTCCAAAGTCGTCTTTTCTCTGCCTTATAAAGGTATCTTTTTTTTCTTATACTTCCGTAGTTTATTATTTGTAGACTAATACGATAGTAATTAGATTATCAATTAGTCTATGTATTTATATGTTAGACCTTAACCGTAGCTATTTTTTTTCGTAAAACAGCTTAGCCCTGATTTTTAAAATAGCCACAACTTCTCACTCGTTTATCCAAATTAGATGAAACCAACGCCTATAGCTTCGTCTTGTTTCCACCTATCCAGTGAACCTGTCACATCAACTTTTTGAAATTTTCAATTTTCGAATTTTGTTCAGATTTATATTCAAACTTCTTTTGAACATAACTTGAGTTTCGTAACTCCGATTTAGTTGATTCTTTTTGCAAATCGAAGCTCTTGACCTAAACTTTTTGATAGGGCCAAATTCACTTAATTTTGGTACTGTTAGAAATTGTTTTATGTTGCAAGAGTTATTTGCTTGGTTTTGACGTTTTCCAAATTGTTTTCTTTGTTCTCTCCGATCTTTGAGTGATTGCTTATGTGTGGTTACTATTGCTTGCTTACGATAGATTGACCGAAGTGTGACGAGTAGAACTATCAAGAGTTATGAGTGCGAATCATCTTCATCAACATTGCAGGCAAGTTCACACTTTGATCATATTCCTTTCATACCCAGTTTTTATGCATTAGTTTCATCCTCAAACATTGCATGAGTAGGTTTGATAACATGTGGGTATTGGGAAGTAGTTGATGAGGTAGGAACCTATTGCCCTGCATTCAAACCTTGGGAGTTACTATTACGTTATGTTTATACTACTATGCTATGCTCATAGACGTGGATTGGGTTTGAGAGTATTCATGACAGATATGAGATTGTTAATTAATGGTTTACTTAAGATGGCAACTTTAACACACATCTGGGTGGATTGAGGCACCTGGATACTCCAGCGATTGCCTGTTTAGGCACCTGGGTATTCTAGCGATTGCCTGTTTTTTATGGACCGCCACCCAGGCTCAAAGGGATCATGAGATTATTCATACTAGAAACTTCCGTGTGCAGCCACAAGCTATTATGCGCTCTAGCATAGTTGATTAAGTCGTGTGAACTCGTACAGTGGTAGACTAGCAGATGTAGGGGTAGTAGGTGGTACGGTCTGGGCCGGTCCTGAGATTTTGGGGGCCCGGGGTGAAACTAAAACTCGGGGCCCTTAATATAGACATCTTAATAATAACAATGAAATATTATCAATAGCAATTAAATGAATTCAAAATCAGTATGCGAATCAAAGAAATTATACATATTACCTTAAAATTTTCTTCAACATTACTCGATGCAAAGCCACTTATGATAGGGTCGATGTCAATCTGATCCAGTAATTTCTTCTCGATGCAAAATGCAGCAAAGCCATTAACCTCTCCTAAGTTATTGTTGACCTCAAATAATTCTTCAATAATTTCAACTTCGAAAAGCTTCTTTCAGCCAATGCGACCGTGATGAGCACAGTAAATAAGATGCGATAAGCAGTGGAGATATTAGAATAACAATCAACTTCTCTGAAATGTTTGAAAATCTCTATAGCAGACACTATAATAGAAGGTCTTACAACATAAGCAAAAAACTTTGTCAAAATCTTTTGAATAAAAAAGCCACTTTCTATCATGTTTTCCCCATTGCTTAATTTCCTATATGAGCATATGAAAAATGTCTTCCTGCTTCATTGACATGGTATTCCGTTTTTTCGTCTCTCACAACCCCTTTTAAATTAAAATATCTCTTGCTTTAGTATCAATATTGTCCCAATTGCTTGGATCATAAATATTAGGAGTATGAACATGTTGCTCATCAAGATTAGCAGACTATGCGTGTTCATCTGATGAATTACTTACATTCTCAAAGCCGCTTACATTGTTACCACCGATGTTGGTGTCGACATTTTCTTCTCCCTGATCATATTCGGAATTCCCAATAGGTTACTGCTCTTCCTCTATGGCAACCATCACCAACTCATCATCTTGCTTTATCTAAGCAGTGGAAGCACCAATTTTACTCTTGAGAAATTTGCGCATATCTCCGTGTTGTGATTGTACCAATTTATGCACGGCCTTATTTATTTTCCTTTTATCTCTACCCGATGCATATGTCTTGTTTCCTTTACGACAATAACACACAATGCTGGAAAAAATGTTGCATCAATTGATGAACTTTACCGGCTTACGCATCGAGGAACGGCAATATGATATACTACCTGATGGTTGATTCGGTGATGAGCGTCAGTGCATGTGCCAAGTGCCAACATAATATTGCAGATGGGGGTCCGTGGAATTGAAATCAACAACAAACTAGATTAGACGTATTCCTATACTGCCTATATAGAATTACAGATAGGGGCCATAGGAACTGAAATCAACAGCTAATTAGGAAGGAAATTACCACGAGGGAGGAGAGAGGAGGCGGCAATACCAGTACGAACGTCGTCGGGCGGCGGCGGCTTAGGGCTCGAATATCTGCGACTGCCTAAATTACCTTGATGGAATTGGAAAGGCTCGTGTAGATCGCTCCCTTTTTTCACATGAAGGACTCGCTCCCGGTTGAATCGATCGCTGGGGCTGTGCCGAGCAGCCTGCTGTACGCGAAAGACTACAACCCAGCGCCCAGCCCTTTCATTTTTTTCCTGACGTAGGCCCATAACCAGTATAGGCTTAGTTGTTGCATACCTGGGTGGCGGCCCTTGGATTTTGGAGGCCCGGGGCGGCAGCCCCCGCTGCCCCCCCCCTCAGGGCCGGCCCTGGGTACGGTCTACCCATCGTAAGGTGCAAACGCTTCTGAAAGACTATGTCTCGGTCATCGGTTTCTCAAACACCATGTAGTGCGAGAAATCCAACGGAGGAGATCGAGTCTTGTGGGGAAAAGTGCGCAAACCTCTGTAGAGTGTATAAACTAATCATGATTAGCCGTGTCCCCGGTTATGGACATCTTGAGTATCTGGTTCTTGGATTATCATATTGATCTCATCACGTTACTTAAATAATTTGTTGGGTTGTTAATGAATACTTTTAATTGGGATTGAGAGGGTGTCTACACTCTCAATGTTTAACAACCACCATGATAGTTAATTAAAATGTATTCCTTTGTAGTAGGGAAAAATTGGCTTTTCACAAAAACATATAACCATAGAGCTTTTCCACCAGCCATATATGCATGTAGTGATAACCATTGTTCATCATTCTCTATGGTGTGAATTTGCCAGTACATTCAATGTACTGACCCTTGTGGCTGCAACGTCTCATGTTGCAGGTGAAGGAAATATGCCCTGGAGGCAATAATAAAGTTATTATTTATTTCCTTATATCATGATAAATGTTTATTATTCATGCTAGAATTGTATTAACCAAAAACGTAATACTTGTGTGAATACATAGACAAACAAAGTGTCACTAGTATGCCTCTACTTGACTAGCTCGTTAATCGAAGATGGTTATGTTTCCTAACCATAGACATGAGTTGTCATTTGATTAACGGGATCACATCATTAGGAGAATGATGTGATTGACATGACCCATTCCATTAGCTTAGCACCCGATCGTTTAGTATGTTGCTATTGCTTTCTTCATGACTTATACATGTTCCTATGACTATGAGATTATGCAACTCCCGTTTACCGGAGGAACACTTTGTGTGCTACCAAACGTCACAACGTAACTGGGTGATTATAAAGGTGCTCAACAGGTGTCTCCAAAGGTACATGTTGGGTTGGCGTATTTCGAGATTAGGATTTGTCGCTCCGATTGTCGGAGAGGTATCTCTGGGCCCTCTCGGTAATACACATCACTTAAGCCTTGCAAGAAATGCAACTAATAAGTTAGCTGCAAGATGATGTATTATGGAACGAGTAAAGAGACTTGCCGGTAACGAGATTGAACTAGGTATTGAGATACCGACGATCGAATCTCGGGCAAGTAACATACCGATGACAAAGGGAACAACGTATGTTGTTATGCGGTCTGACCGATAAAGATCTTCGTAGAATATTTAGGAGCCAATATGAGCATCCAGGTTTCGCTATTGGTTATTGACCGGAGACATGTCTCGGTCATGTCTACATTGTTCTCGAACCCGTAGGGTCCGCACGCTTAACGTTACGATGACAGTTTCATTATGAGTTTATATATTTTGATGTACCGAAGGTTGTTCGGAGTCCCGGATGTGATCACGGACTTGACGAGGAGTCTCGAAATGGTCGAGACATAAAGGTCGATATATTGGACGACTATATTTGGACACCGGAAAGGTTCCGGGTAAGATTGGGACAATACCGGATCACCGAGAGGTTATCGGAACCCCCCGGGAGGTATATGGGCCTTATTGGGCCTTAGTGGAAAGGAGGGGAAAGGAGCAAGGGAGGGGGCGCGCCCCCCAAGCCCAATCCGAATTGGGAAGGTGGCCGGCCCCCCTTTCCTTCCTCCCTCCTTCCTCTTCCTTCCCTCTCCCACTCCTAATAGGAAAAAGGGGAGTCCTACTCCCGGTGGGAGTTGGACTCCCCCCTTGGGCGCGCCACCCTCCTTGGCCGGCCCCCTCCTCCACTCCTTTATATACGGGGGCAGGGGGGCACCCCAGATACACAACAATTGATCATTGATCTCTTAGCCGTGTGCGGTGCTCCCCTCCACCATAATCCTCGATAATATTGTAGCGGTGCTTAGGCGAAGCCCTGCGACGGTAGAACGTCAAGATCGTCACCACGCCGTCGTGCTGTCGGAACTCATCCCCGACACTTTGCTGGATCAGAGTCCGGGGATCGTCATCGAGCTGAACATGTGCAAAAACTCGGAGGTGCCATAGTTTCGGTGCTTGATCGGTCGGGCCATGAAGACGTACGACTACATCTACCGTGTTGTTATAACGCTTCCGCTTCCGGTCTACGAGGGTACGTAGACAACACTCTCCCCTCTCGTTGCTGTGCATCTCCATGATCTTGCGTGTGCGTAGGATTTTTTTTGAAATTACTACGTTCCCCAACAGTGGCATCCGAGCCTAGGTTTTATGTGTTGATGTTATATGCACGAGTAGAACACAAGTGAGTTGTGGGCGATATAAGTCATACTGCTTACCAGCATGTCATACTTTGGTTCGGCGGTATTGTTGGATGAAGCAGCCCGGACCGACATTACGCGTATGCTTACGCGAGACTGGTTCTACCGACGTGCTTTGCACACAGGTGGCTAGCGGGTGTCAGTTTCTCCAACTTTAGTTGAACCGAGTGTGGCTATGCCCGATCCTTGCGAAGGTTAAAACAGCACCAACTTGACAAACTATCGTTCTGGTTTTTGATGCGTAGGTAAGATTGGTTCTTGCTAAACCCGTAGCAGCCACGTAAAACTTGCAACAAACAAAGTAGAGGACGTCTAACTTGTTTTTGCAGGGCATGTTGTGATGTGATATGGTCAAGGCATGATGCTAAATTTTATTGTATGAGATGATCATGTTTTGTAACCAAGTTATCGGCAACTGGCAGGAGCCATATGGTTGTCGCTTTATTGTATGCAATGCAATCGCCCTGTAATGCTTTACTTTATCACTAAGCGGTAGCGATAGTCGTAGAAGCATAAGATTGGCGAGACGACAACGATGCTACGATGGATATCAAGGTGTCGCGCCGGTGACGATGGTGATCATGACGATGCTTCGGAGATGGAGATCACAAGCACAAGATGATGATGGCCATATCATATCACTTATATTGATTGCATGTGATGTTTATCTTTTATGCATCTTATCTTGCTTTGATTGACGGTAGCATTATAAGATGATCTCTCACTAAATTTCAAGATAAAAGTGTTCTCCCTGAGTATGCACCGTTGCCAAAGTTTGTCGTGCCCAGACACCACGTGATGATCAGGTGTGATAAGCTCTACGTCCATCTACAATGGGTGCAAGCCAGTTTTGCACATGCAGAATACTCAGGTTAAACTTGACGAGCCTAGCATATGCAGATATGGCCTCGGAACACTGAGACCGAAAGGTCGAGCGTGAATCATATAGTAGATATGATCAACATGGTGATGTTCACCATTGAAAACTACTCCATTTCACGTGATGATCGGTTATGGTTTAGTTGATTTGGATCACGTGATCACTTAGAATATTAGAGAGATGTCTTTCTAAGTGGGAGTTCTTAAGTAATATGATTAATTGAACTTAAATTTATCATGAACTTAGTACCTGATAGTATCTTGCTTGTTTATGTTTGACTGTGGATAGATGGCCCGTGCTGTTGTTCCGTTGAATTTTAATGCGTTCCTTGAGAAAGCAAAGTTGAAAGATGATGGTAGCAATTATACGGACTGGGTCCGTAACTTGAGGATTATCCTCATTGCTGCATAGAAGAATTACGTCCTAGAAGCACCGCTAGGTGCCAGGCCTGCTGCTGATGCAACTGACGACGTTAAGAACGTCTGGCAGAGCAAAGCTGATGACTACTCGATAGTTCAATGTGCCATACTTTACGGCTTAGAACCGGGTCTTCAACGACGTTTTGAACGTCATGGAGCATATGAGATGTTCCAGGAGTTGAAGCTAATATTTCAAGCAAATGCCCGGATTGAGAGATATGAAGTCTCCAATAAGTTCTATAGCTGCAAGATGGAGGAGAACAATTCTGTCAGTGAGCATATACTCAAAATGTCTGGGTATAATAATCACTTGATTCAACTGGGAGTTAATCTTCTGGATTATTGCGTCATTGACAGAATTCTCCAATCACTTCCACCTAGCTACAAGAGCTTTGTGATGAACTATAATATGCAAGGGATGGATAAGACAATTCCCGAGCTCTTCGCAATGCTAAAAGCTGCGGAGGTAGAAATCAAGAAGGAGCATCAAGTGTTGATGGTCAACAAGACCACTAGTTTCAAGAAAAAGGGCAAGGGGAAGAAGAAGGGGAACTTCAAGAAGAACATCAAGCAAGTTGCTGCTCAGGAGAAGAAACCCAAGTCTGGACCTAAGCCTGAAACTGAGTGCTTCTACTGCAAGCAGACTGGTCACTGGAAGCGGAATTGCCCCAAGTATTTGGCGGATAAGAAGGATGGCAAGGTGAACAAAGGTATATGTGATATACATGTTATTGATGTGTACCTTACTAGAGCTCGCAGTAGCACCTGGGTATTTGATACTGGTTCTATTGCTAATATTTGCAACTCGAAACAGGGACTACGGATTAAGTGAACACTGGCAAAGGACGAGGTGATGATGCGCGTCGGAAATGGTTCCAAAGTCGATGTGATCGCGGTCGGCACACTACCTCTACATCTACCATCGGGATTAGTATTAGACCTAAATAATTGTTATTTGGTGCCAGTGTTGAGCATGAACATTATATCTGGATCTTGTTTGATGCGAGACGATTATTCATTTAAATCAGAGAATAATGGTTGTTCTATTTATACGAGTAATATCTTTTATGGTCATGCACCCTTGAAGAGTGGTCTATTTTTGATGAATCTCAATAGTAGTGATACACATATTCATAATGTTGAAGCCAAAAGATGCAGAGTTGATAATGATAGTGCAACTTATTTGTGGCACTGCCGTTTAGGTCATATCGGTGTAAAGCGCATGAAGAAACTCCATACTGATGGACTTTTGGAACCACTTGATTATGAATCACTTGGTACTTGTGAACCGTGCCTCATGGGCAAGATGACTAAAATGCCGTTCTCCGGTACTATGGAGAGAGCAACAGATTTGTTGGAAATCATACATATAGATGTATGTGGTCTAATGAATGTTGAAGCTCGTGGCGGATATCGTTATTTTCTCACCTTTACAGATGATTTAAGCAGATATGGGTATATCTACTTAATGAAACATAAGTCTGAAACATTTGAAAAGTTCAAAGAATTTCAGAGTGAAGTTGAAAATCATCGTAACAAGAAAATAAAGTTTCTACGATCTAATCATGGAGGAGAATATTTGACTTACGAGTTTGGTTTACATTTGAAACAATGCGGAATAGTTTCGCAACTCACACCACCCGGAACACCACATCGTAATGGTGTGTCCGAACGTCGTAATCGTACTTTACTTGATATGGTGCGATCAATGATGTCTCTTACAGATTTACCGCTATCGTTTTGGGGTTATGCTTTAGAGACGGCCGCATTCACGTTAAATAGGGCACCATCAAAATCCGTTGAGATGACGCCTTATGAACTATGGTTTGGCAAGAAACCAAAGTTGTTGTTTCTGAAAGTTTGGGGCTGCGATGCTTATGTGAAAAAGCTTCAACCTGATAAGCTCGAACCCAAATCGGAGAAATGTGTCTTCATAGGATACCCGAAGGAGACTGTTGGGTACACCTTCTATCACAAATCCGAAGGCAAGACATTTGTTGCTAAGAATGGATACTTTCTAGAGAAGGTGTTTCTCTTGAAAGAAGTGAGTGGGAGGAAAGTAGAACTTGATGAGGTAACTGTACCTGCTCCCTTATTGGAAAGTAGTACATCACAAAAACCGGTTTCTGTGACACCTACACCAATTAGTGAGGAAGCTAATGATGATGATCATGAAACTTCAGAACAAGTTACTACCGAACCTCATAGATCAACCAGAGTAAGATCCGCACCAGAGTGGTACGGTAATCCTGTTCTGGAAGTCATGCTACTAGATCATGATGAACCTACGAACTATGAAGAAGCAATGGTGAGCGCAGATTCCGCAAAATGGCTTGAAGCCATGAAATCTGAGATGGGATCCATGTATGAGAACAAATTGTGGACTTTGGTTGACTTGCCCAATGATTGGCAAGCAACTGAAAATAAATGGATCTTCAAGAAGAAGACTGACGCTGACGGTAATTTTACTGTCTACAAAGCTCGACTTGTCGCAAAAGGTTTTCGACAAGTTCAAGGAATTGACTACGATGAGACCTTCTCACCCGTAGCGATGCTTAAGTCTGTCCGAATCATGTTAGCAGTTGCCGCATTTTATGATTATGAAATTTGGCAGATGGATGTCAAAACTGCATTCCTGAATGGATTTCTGGAAGAAGAGTTGTATATGATGCAGCCGGAAGGTTTTGTCGATCCAAAAGGAGCTAACAAAGCGTGCAAGCTCCAGCGATCCATTTATGGACTGGTGCAAGCATCTCGGAGTTGGAATAAACGCTTTGATAGTGTGATCAAAGCATTTGGTTTTGTACAGACTTTTGGAGAAGCCTGTATTTACAAGAAAGTGAGTGGGAGCTCTGTAGCATTTCTGATATTATATGTGGATGACATATTGCTAATCATAAATGATATAGAATTTCTGGATAGCATAAAGGGATACTTGAATAAGAGTTTTTCAATGAAAGACCTTGGTGAAGCTGCTTACATATTGGGCATTAAGATCTATAGAGATAGATCAAGACGCTTAATTGGACTTTCACAAAGCACATACCTTGACAAAGTTTTGAAGAAGTTCAAAATGGATCAAGCAAAAAAAGGATTCTTGCCTGTGTTACAAGGTGTGAAGTTGAGTAAGACTCAATGCCCGACCACTGCAGAAGATAGAGAGAAAATGAAAGATGTTCCCTATGCTTCAGCCATAGGCTCTATCATGTATGCAATGCTGTGTACCAGACCTGATGTGTGCCTTGCTATAAGTCTAGCAGGGAGGTACCAAAGTAATCCAGGAGTGGATCACTGGACAGCGGTCAAGAACATCCTAAAATACCTGAAAAGGACTAAGGATATGTTTCTCGTATATGGAGGTGACAAAGAGCTCATCATAAATGGTTACGTTGATGCAAGCTTTGACACTGATCCGGATGATTCTAAATCGCAAACCGGATACGTATTTACATTAAACGGTGGAGCTGTCAGTTGGTGTAGTTCTAAACAAAGCATCATGGCGGGATCTACATGTGAAGCGGAGTACATAGCTGCTTCGAAAGCAGCAAACGAAGGAGTCTGGATGAAGGAGTTCATATCCGATCTAGGTGTCATACCTAGTGCATTGGGTCCAATGAAAATCTTTTGTGACAATACTGGTGCAATTGCCTTGGCAAAGGAATCCAGATTTCACAAGAGAACCAAGCACATCAATAGATGCTTCAATTCCATCCAGGATCTAGTCCATGTGGGAGACATAGAGATTTGCAAGATACATACGGATATGAATGTAGCAGACCCATTGACTAAGCCTCTTCCATGAGCAAAACATGATCAACACCAAGGCTCCATGGGTGTTAGAATCATTACTGTGTAATCTAGATTATTGACTCTAGTGCAAGTGGGAGACTGAAGGAAATATGCCCTAGAGGCAATAATAAAGGTATTATTGATTTCCTTATATCATGATAAATTTTTATTATTCATGCTCGAATTGTATTAACCGGAAACGTAATACTTGTGTGAATACATAGACAAACAAAGTGTCACTAGTATGCCTCTACTTGACTAGATCATTAATCGAATATGGTTATGTTTCCTAACCATAGATGTAACGCCCTCGATGCGGCTATAGCTCCCACGTGTCGAGGCACGACTTAGAGACATAACCGCATTGAAAGCAATGTTGCAAGTTAGGCAATCATTACAACATCCCATGTAATAGATAATAAAAGGGGGAGAACATAGTTGGCTTACACTCGCCACGTCACATCAAAGTACATAAATAACATCCATCATCCAAAACACTCATGGCCCGACTACGGTGCCAAAATAGAAGAGAACCCAACATGTGACACGGTCCCGATCAAACCCCAACTAGGCACCACTACTGATCATCGGGAAAGGAAACATAGTAACGCTGAGAGTCTTCGTCAAACTCCCACTTGAGCTCGTAATCGTCACCTGGAGCGGAATCACCTGGACCTGCATCTGGAGTTATAGTATCTGTGAGCCACAGGGACTCAGCAATCTCGCACCCTCGCGATCAAGACTATTTAAGCTTATAGGAAGGGTAAGGCAAATATATGTGGAGCTGCAGCAAGCGACTAGCATATATGGTGGCTATCTTATTCGCAAAAGAGAGCGAGAAGAGGAGGCAAAGCTCGAGCGAGAAACTAGGGAGTAACCTGCGCAAACATTACTCCAACACCGTGTCCACTTCCCGGACTCCGCCGAGAAGAGGCCATCACGGCAACACACTCTGTTGATTCATTTTAATTAATTAAGGTTTAAGTTATCTACAACCGGACATTAACAAATTCCCATCTGCCCATAACCGCGGGCACGGCTTTCGAAAGTTCAATCCCTGCAGGGGAGTCCCAACTTAGCCCATGACAAGCTCTCACGGTCACCGAAGGAATAGACCTCCTCCCAAGACGTTCCGATTAGACTCGGTATCTCGGTAACTCAAGACACTTCGACAGGTTAAAACAAGACCAGCAACACCGCCCGAATGTGCCGACAAATCCCGATAGGAGCTGCACATATCTCTTTCTCAGGGCACACTCAGATTGTCTTAGGTACGGGTAGGCCAGCCCAGAGTTGCCCCTGGTGGCCACCGGCAGCTGACAGGTGGACCAACACTCAGAGGAGCACTGGCCCGGGGGGGGGGGGGGGGTAAAATAAGATGACCCTTGAGTCTGCAGAACCCAAGGGAAAGAAAAGGCTAGGTGGCAAATGGTAAAACCAAGGTTGGGCATTGCAGGAAAAGCTCTAATCAAGGCAAAATATCAAGGGGTTCCCATTATAACCCAACCGCGTAAGGAACGCAAAAATCCGGGAACATAACACCGATATGACGGAAACTAGGGCGGCAAGAGTGGAACAAAACACTAGGCGAGAGGCCAAGCCTTCCACCCTTTACCAAGTATATAGATGCATTAAGGTAACATGGCAATATAATGATATCCCAACAAGTAAAAAAAATGTTCCAACAAGGAACGGCCTCCGATCTTCACCTGCAACTAGCAACGCTATAAGAGGGGCTGAGCAAAGCGGTAACATAGCCAATCAATGGTTTGCTAGGACATGGTGGGTTAGAGGTTGACATGGCAATTGGGGGGGCTGACAAGCAAAAGGTAGGCATCGTAGCATTGGCATAGCAAGAGCGAGCAAACTAGCATAGCAAAGATAGTAGTGATTTCGAGGGTATGATCATCTTACCTGCACAGTTGTCAGAGTTGACTGGATCCTCACAAGCAAACTCAACGGGCTCCTCGGTAGCGAACTCGTCTCCCAGCTCTACCCAACAAGACAAACAAGCAACAAGGATACAATCAACCACGTGCAAGACCAAGCAATATGATGAAATGATGATATGCTATGCGGGATGCGATGCGGGATGCAAAATGCAAGATATGACAGGAAATGCGTGAACCTGGCCTCAACTTGGAATTCCAAGGGTGCCACTGGAAAGAGGGGATGAAATCGCTTGAAAACGATATAAAGATCATTGGAATCGGAGTTACGGTTTGGAAATGGCAAGCGTTTTAAGAATGACACCGGTCTGCGATTTACAGCAAGTAGGCATCTAAATGCAACGAAATGAACATGCTACAGCCACCAAACATGACAACAAAATACATGTCAGGGATGCACACAAGATTCTTAACAAAAGACTAGCACTGAGCCACGGCCAATTCATCCATTATGAGGTTCAAACAAGCATGGCAAAAACGCAAATGCAAAACAGATTCCAGACTTAGTGAAATTAACACTTGTCTGAAATTTCAGATCACGAAGCCCTCTTCGGAGCAGCAAAACAACATGATACATGACCTGATTAAGACAAGTAACAAAATGGCATGGAGCTACTCAACAAGCTTAACAAAAGACCCAAAGTGACCTGGGGCCAAAAGGGTTCACAAAATATACTAACGGGCACACGAACATAGCTAAAACACAATCAGTTTTCAGACTTAGTGAAAACTGAGACATGCTGAAATATAACTCACGAAGGCATGTAAACGAGCTCGATGCACTCACCAGGGTGCAAGTCATGGCAAGGCAGGCGTACACCCATTAATAAGGCACAAAATACTAGCTAGACATGGGAAGAACAATGGCATAGCATGCACGGATCAATTACAATAACATCGGCAAAATCGCAAACGAGTTGACGATCTGCCCAGATTCACCACGAAGCTAAAGTAGAGCTCGATTGACTCAAGCTAGGGTGCTTCATAATTGCAAAAAAAAGACATGGATGGATATAGCATAACATGATTAACAAAACTCCTTCACTGATCATCCTCAAAAGAGGCACGTATCACTAGGAAAGAAGCTGAACATATGGCATCATGAACTAAATAATCCCAGACAGTGAAAACTACTAAGTCTCTGAAAACAGATTTCCCGGGTGCCTCACTCTGCAAGTTTGCACAAGTCACCACACACATCCTAAAAATGCATGGGTTGCACCTCTGGAAAGAAGACAAAATCCTTAACAAAACATATGAAGGACTCACAGGCATAGCATGCACACAATAATGATGGCAAAAATGACAAAAGTCTAAGATGAACTAGAAGATCTGACAATTAACTCACGAAGCCTCCTTCTAACAGCATTTTGGGCATCAAGATGAACTCAAATGAAAATGATGCAATGGAATGAAATGATGTACTCGTCGAGATGAACATTCTTATATACTATATGTCCAAAACGGAGCTACGGATGCAAAGTTGCGGCAGGTCAAAGTAGGCATAAAAATTAAGGTTAGGGATGAAAAAGTCAACCGAAAATATCTCCAGATTCAGATCGTGCACGCGGATCGAGGTCGCCGGATCACTGTAGCTGGCCGGAACTTGGTCGCCGGAGTTCGTCGTTGCCAGGGAAGGAGAGGAAGAAGCCGGCTTTGGCGCGGCTTCCGAGGACGGCGGCGGGCTTGGACGGGGCGGCGAGGGGCAGCCGGGCGCGGGCCGCGTGGCGGCGAGGCGGCGCCGGCAGCAGTAGGCGGCGGCGGGCGGTGAGGTGGCGGCCGGCGTGGCGGGCCGAGTCGCCGGCCTCGGGGAAGGAGGCGAGGAGCGGGCGCCTGGCGCGCGGAGGCGGCGATGGGCCGGGCGGGCCTGCTGCGGGCTCGCCGGGCCGCGGTGGCGGCTGGCGGCGGAGTGGAGGCGGAGGTGCCACGTGGCGAGTGGACGGCGGGGCGGACAATGTCCGGCTGCAGAATTTTGTCCGGCGCGGCGCGGTGGAGAAGAACTAGGGTTTCGGAGAGGGAGAGAGATCCGAATTTTGGGGGGCCTTTATATAGGCATTGAGGGAGCTAGGAGAGTCCAAATGAGGTGCGGTTTTCGGCCACGCGATCGTGATCGAACGCTCTAGGACATGGAGCAGAGTTTGGTGGGTTTTGGGCCAAATTGGAGGGGTGTTGGGCTGCAACACACACGAGGCCTTTTCGGTCCCTCGGTTAACCGTTGGAGTATCAAACGAAGTCCAAATGATACGAAACTTGACAGGCGGTCTACCGGTAGTAAACCAAGGCCGCTTGGCAAGTCTCGGTCCAATCTGGAAATGTTTAATCCCACACACGAAAGAAAGCTAGAAATGACCACCGGAGGAGAAGGAAGTGCCGGAATGCAAAACGGAAAACGGGGAAAATGCTCGAATGCATGAGATGAACACGTATGCAAAAGCAATGCACATGATGACATGATATGAGATGCAAGACAAAGACAACAACACACGGAGACAAAGACCCGAACCCGAGAAATAAATATAACTTAACGCCGGAAACGCCAAGAGTTGGAGTACAAATAGGGAAAGTTACATCCGGGGTGTTACAATAGACATGAGTTGTCATTTGATTAACGGGATCACATCATTAGGAGAATGATGTGATTGCATGACCCATTCCATTAGCTTAGCACCCGATCGTTTAGTATGTTGCTATTGCTTTCTTCATGACTTATACATGTTCCTATGACTATGAGATTATGCAACTCCCGTTTACCGGAGGAACACTTTGTGTGCTACCAAACGTCACAACGTAACTGGGTGATTATAAAGGTGCTCTACAGGTGTCTCCAAAGGTACGTGTTGGGTTGGCGTATTTCGAGATTAGGATTTGTCGCCCTGATTGTCGGAGAGGTATCTCTGGGCCCTCTCGGTAATACACATCACTTAAGCCTTGCAAGCAATGCAACTAATAAGTTAGCTGCAAGATGATGTATTACGGAACGAGTAAAGAGACTTGCCGGTAACGATATTGAACTAGGTATTGAGATATCGACGATCGAATCTCGGGCAAGTAACATACCGATGACAAAGGGAACAACGTATGTTGTTATGTGGCCTGACCGATAAAGATCTTCGTAGAATATGTAGGAGCCAATATGAACTAGGTATTGAGTCCCGGATGTGATCACGGACTTGACGAGGAGTCTCAAAATGGTCGAGACATAAAGATCGATATATTGGACGACTATATTTGGACACCGGAAAGGTTCCGGGTAAGATTGGGACAATACCGGATCACCGGGAGGTTATCGAAACCCCCCGGGAGGTATATGGGCCTTATTGGGCCTTAGTGGAAAGGAGGGTAAAGGATCAAGGGAGGGGGCGCCCCCCCAAGCCCAATCAAAATTGGGAAGGGGGCCGGCCCCCCTTTCCTTCCTCCCTCCTTCCTCTTCCTTCCCTCTCCTACTCCTAATAGGAAAAAGGGGAGTCCTACTCCCGGTGGGAGTTTGACTCCCCCCTTGGGCGCGCCACCCTCCTTGGCCGGCCCCTCCTCCACTCCTTTATATACGGGGCAGGGGGGCACCCCAGAGACACAACAATTGATCATTGATCTCTTAGCCGTGTGTGGTGCCCCCCTCCACCATAATCCTCGATAATATTGTAGCGGTGCTTAGGCGAAGCCCTGCAATGGTAGAACATCAAGATCGTCACCACGCCGTCATGCTGACAGAACTCATCCCCGACACTTTGCTGGATTGAAGTCTGGGGATCGTCATCGAGCTGAACGTGTGCAAAAACTCGGAGGTGCCATAGTTTCGGTGCTTGATCGGTCGGGCCGTGAAGACATACGACTACATCAACCGCGTTGTTATAACGCTTCCGCTTCCGGTCTACGAGGGTACGTAGACAATACTCTCCCTCTCGTTGCTGTGCATCACCATGATCTTGCGTGTGCGTAGGAATTTTTTTGAAATTACTACCTTCCCCAACAGCAGGATTTTCTTACAACGAGTAAGTGATACGTTAAGGTTACGATTTCTACACTCAACTTTGCCGTTGGTGTTGATGGGAATCCACAATCTTGTTACTTCCGCTATTTGGATTGAGGTAATAGTATTTGCGTTACTTTTACATGTGATTTACCTCTGTTATAAATCCTCGATTACTGTGTGTGTCAGCATACCGATCCAGGGATGACACTTAAGCACAGAGACTTGATCCATTCGGGTCGGGTCGCTACAAGATGGTATCAGAGCACATGTTGACTGTAGGACGCGACCCTAGAAATTGGCAAGCCCATAGGAAAGATTTTCTCTACAACTTCATTTTCAAAAGATCTTTTACTTCTCTTCTCTTCTGAGCTTATTCAAAAATTCCTTTTTAGTGAGACTATACCCTTTTCCCCTTTTGACCACTCGAAGATTCCACTAATGAGGCCACTCCAAGAAGTACAAGATATCAGACAACTGAGACCATTCGGAATGAAGAGGATTTTACCATACATTATAATAATGGAAACTACAATGGTTGAAGACTCCGAAGACTAGGAGAATTGGAAGGCTCTGAAGAATTTCCAGATTTGTATGACCTAGGGAGGCTACCCTTACGGAACTTGGCAGACTATTGAAAGTGCAACTATCCCTAGGTGGTTTTGGTAATTCATAACAACATATAGCTCATTGACCTAATGCTATTCCAAGATAATTATTTCAGGAAAGCTCAATGATTGGCATGGCATGGATGTGAAAGTGGAACCCTCAAAATGCTAAGGACAAAGGATTGGCTCAATCTCAAAAGCTCAAGACTCTTCATTTTACATTTTAGTGATCCAAGATCACATTGAGTCTTTAGGAAAAGCCAATACTATCAAGGAGGGATGAGGTGTCGCTTAATGAGCCTCTTGCTTCATGTGCTTAATGATATGCTCCAAAACCCTCAACTACTTTCCCATATCCACATATGACCAAAACCCTAAGCCAAACTCGGTCCTACCAATTCTTCCTATCCGGCGCCACCGAGTTTCACTTGTCATAAGCCACTGCCAAACCCTAGCAATTCGGTTCTACCGATAGGGATCTCGGTCTCACCGAGATGGGATTGCAAACTCTCTGTTTCCCTTTCGTAACTTTTCGGTCTCACCGAAAGAGCGAATCGGTCCCACCGAGATTGCAATGTAAATTCAGTGTTTCCTTTTTGTAACTTTTCGGTCTCACCGAAAGAGCAAATCGGTCCCACCGAGTTTGCCTGACCAACTCTCTGGTTAGCTAATTACCAAATTCGGTCCCACCGAGTTTGTGTAATCGGTCTCACCGAGATTACGTTATGCCCAAACCCTAACCATATCGGTCCTATCGAGTTGCATGTCAGTCCCACCGAAATCTCTAACGGTCACTAGGTTTACCTTTCGGTCCGACCGAGTTTGTTGATTCGGTCCCACCGAGATTGGAAAACTGTGTGTAACGGTTGGATTTTGTGTGGAGGCTATATATACCCCTCCACCTCCTCTTCATTCATGGAGAGAGCCATCAGAACACATACACAATTCCAACTCATATGTTCTGAGAGAGAACCACCTACTCATGTGTTGAGATCAAGACATTCCATTCCTACCATATGAATCTTGATCTCTAGCCTTCCCAAGTTGCTTTCCACTCAAATCTTCTTTCCACAAAATCCAAATCCTATGAGAGAGAGTTGAGTGTTGGGGAGACTATCATTTGAAGCACAAGAGCAAGGAGTTCATCACCTACACACCATTTGTTACTTCTTGGAGAGTGGTGTCTCCTAGATTGGCTAGGTGTCACTTGGGAGCCTCCGACAAGATTGTGGAGTTGAACCAAGGAGTTTGTAAGGGCAAGGAGATCGCCTACTTCATGAAGATCTACCGCTAGTGAGGCAAGTCCTTCGTGGGCGATGGCCATGGTGGGATAGACAAGGTTGCTTCTTCGTGGACCCTTTGTGGGTGGTTGCTTCTTCGTGGACCCTTTGTGGGTGGAGCCCTCCGTGGACTCACGCAACCGTTACCCTTCGTGGGTGGAGCCCTTCGTGGACTCGCGCAACCGTTACCCTTTGTGGGTTGAAGTCTCCATCAACATGGATGTAGGATAGCACCACCTATCCGAACCACGGGAAAAACATCCGTGTCTCCAATTGCGTTTGAATTCTCCAAACCCTTCCCTTTATATTCTTGCAAGTTGCATGCTTTACTTTCCGCTGCCAATATACTCTTTGCATGCTTGCTTGAATTGTGTGATGATTGCTTGACTTGTCCTACAATAGCTAAAATCTGCCAAGAACTAAAATTGGGAAAAGGTTAAGTTTTTATTTGGTCAAGTAGTCTAATCACCCCCTCTAGACATACTTTCGATCCTATAAGTGGTATCAGAGCTTTGGTCTCCATTTGCTTTGATCTCCATAGCTTTTGGTGGTCATAGCCTTGGTTTCACAACCTAGGAGAGTATGGCGTCTAGCGAGGGAAATTATCACCGTAGAGGTCCTTACTTTGATGGTACTAATTTTGCTAGTTGGAAGCATAAAATGAAAATGCATATTCTTGGACATAACCCCGCCGTTTGGGCTATTGTGTGTGTTGGTTTGCAAGGTGACTTCTTTGATGGGAAAGAACCAAACCGTGAAGCTACCGCGGATGAGTTGAAGTTGTTGCAATACAATGCTCAAGCTTGTGATATTCTCTTCAACGGATTGTGCCCCGAAGAATTCAACAAAATCAGCCGTCTTGAGAATGCAAAGGAAATTTGGGACACTTTGATTGATATGCACGAAGGTACCGACTCCGTCAAGGAATCCAAGTTGGATGTGCTTCAAAGTCAACTTGACAAGTTCAAAATGAAGGATGGTGAAGGTGTCGCTGAAATGTACTCTAGGCTTGCTCTCATCACAAATGAGATTGCCTACTTAGGAAGTGAAGAGATGACCAATAGATTCATCATCAAGAAGATTCTAAGAGCCTTGGATGGAAAATATGATACCGTGTGCACATTGATCCAAATGATGCCCAATTACAAAGATCTCAAGCCAACGGAGGTGATTGGCAGAATTGTTGCTCATGAGATGTCACTCAAGGATAAAGAGGAACTTCACAACAAATCAAGTGGTGCCTACAAAGCCTCATGTGAAGCCCCTACATCATCCAGTGAGAAACAAAACTTCAATGAAGAATTGAGCTTAATGGTGAAGAACTTCAACAAGTTCTACAAGAGTAGAAGCAAAGATAGAAGCTTCAAGTCAAGGTCCTACAATGACAAAAGATCTTCTAGTCGAGAGCGAAACTGCTACAGTTGTGGAAGACCCGGACACTATTCCAATGAGTGTACGGCTCCCTACAAGAGAAGAGAAGATTCTCCAAAAAGAAGAAGCAAAGAATCACCACCAAGAGAGAGAAGGAGTAGAGATGATCGTTATGAACGAAGATACTCACGGAGAAGCAAGGATTCGGAAAGGAAGGAAAATCATCAAGGAGCTACACAAAACGAAGACATCAAGCTCATGTTGGTGAATGGGTATCCGGCTCCGACTCCGACAGCCACTCCGAGAGAAGTTATCACTCCGACTCCGAAGATACTCAAGATGAAGGTGTTGCCGGTCTAGCACTTGTGTCAACCAACTCCTACGACATATTTGACTCACCAAATGAAGGAATTGGAAGATGCTTCATGGCCAAAGGTCCTAAGGTAACACACCCCGAGTATGTTGATTTCAATAGTGATGAAGATGACTTGTTAGGTGATGATTTGCTTGTTGACAACTCTAGTGATGAATACTATGATGAAACGTTAATTAATCATGCTAATCAAGATAAAACGAATGAAAATGATAAGGAGAAGATTGAGGCTCTAACTAAAGAACTAAACACTCTTAAGTTAGCTCATGAAACTATCTTCGAAGATCATCGAGAACTTTTAAGAGCTCATGAGAAATTACGCTTTGAAAAGCTCAATCTTGAGCAAGAGCATGAGTTCTTAAAAGCAATCAATGATGATCTCCGCAAGAAAAGTTCTTCTCACATTGCCAAGCGTTTACTCTTATCCACTTACATGCCTCAAGTCAAGTCTAGTAACAAGAACAAGAAAGATTCTTCCTCTAGCAGTAACAATGATCATGCTAAATCCAATATTGTTGCTTCTAGTAGTTCTCTTGATTCCACTAATGATTCTCTTAGCCAAGTTACACTTGAGAAAGAAAATAGCTTATTGAAGGGAATTATAGAGAAAGGAGTGTACACAAGCCTTGCCGGGAGTAAGCAATTCGAGGAAATTGTGCGCAAGCAAGGAATGCACCGGAAGAATCAAGGTGTTGGTTTTGAACAAAAGTTCAATTCCAATGGAGTTGAGCGGGAAGAGGATCAATACCCCAAGACTAAGTTTGTTCCTCAACAAGAGAAGTATGATACTTCTTTCAAGGGGACACAAGCTCAAGATGATCTTCCACCACAAGACTACAAGCAAAAAGGCAAGGACAAGCTTCAAGAGGAAGTTGATGCATTTGAAGAAGCTCCTAAGACCTTAGTCAAGTGGATTCCCAAGACTACTTCAAGTTCCACTTCATCAAGTACGACTACAACTCCAAGGATTCCCATCAAGATGGTGTGGATCCAAAAGAAGAAGAACTAGAGAGTTCTTGAGGGTGACTCCGCCAACATACTTCACTCTTATCATTTTGGCAAGAACAAGTGCAATCAACTTCCACATCATGCACTAGTTCAAGGAGTCACAAACCCTCTTGTTGGTAAGACAAGGGACAAGGTAACCTAAAAGTTTCCATGGACATCATCTTGTGTGTGCATCACTCTATGTCTATGGATATCCTTGTTTGTTCCTTGCGGGACTAACCCATGTAGGTATTGAAAGTGCAATTCTTTCAAAGGGATAGCTCCAAGTGATCTACATCAACATTGAGCATCCACATCTTCAACATCTACATGAAGTCATCATCGACAAAACCCGAGGTTAGTTCATCCCTCTAAGGGGGGATATCACATCTAGGGGGAGCTTTACTCTAAGACTTGAGCTAAAGCAACTCTAAAGATGTGAACACAACAATGCTTTATGTAAAAGTGGTAACCCCACTTGAGCTTAAACAATGAGTATGACCTATGATCAAGTGTTCTCACTTGACTCCTAAGTCAATATACTCATATACAGATGACCTTGTCATCGCAAATTGCTTGATAGATGCTAGAATTGGTTGTGCATGCCTTGCCACATATTCCATTTGCCATCTTATTGTGTGAGCATGCTGGTTGCATATTTTACTCATTCAAGGACATCCACTTGTTGTTTTGATTGTTTGGTCTTATTTCCTTTTACCAAGTGGATGGACAAGAATGCCTAAGAACCTCCTCTAGCTATCTATGCTTTTCTCGTCTCAAACTCTATTCATGCTACATCACAAAATTTGATCAAGTCAGATTCGAACCACTCTGTGTGAGGAGCGCTCGGAGTCCCCGATTCGTCATAGACTTAAACTTCCAAAACCTCTTTATGATTCTCGGTCTGACCGATACCCCACTTTCGGTCCTACCGAGATCATTAAGTTGATCTAGGTTTTCGATCTCGGTGCAACCGATTTGAAACTTTCGGTCACACCGAGTTTCAGTAACTGCTTGCAGTTATGAATCTCGGTGCCACCGAGGTGTTCCACTCGGTCACACTGACAGGGTCGGGCTATATATAGTCACGGGCAAAAATTTGGAAATTTCTCCGAACCCCTTCGCCCGCGCGATAGCCTGCTCTGCCAACGTGGTCTCCGGATCGTCTCCTCGCCGCCAGCCGCCTCCAGTCGCTGGTCTCCATCGCCGTCAACGGAATTCAACCCCGCCGTTGCCGCCGTAGCGAGTCTCCGCCGAACTAGGGTATGGACTCGATCTTTGTGCTATTCCCCAATCCGATTCTTAGCACATTGTGATCATCATGATTCTTGCCACGATTGAAACACTCCTATCCAGTCAATGCGTTCGTAAATTAGGTTTGATTCGAAAAATTTAGGGTTAGGTTTCCGCCGAAACCATCTCGGACCCACCGAGTTGAAAAACTCGGTCCCACCGATTTGGCTCATGCCATTGCACAAGTGAGACTCGGTCTGACCGAGAATTACTTATCGGTGTGACCGATTTTGGAACTTTGTGAAACCCTAGCAGTCTCGGTGCCACCGAACTGTGACTCGGTCTGACCGAGTTCACTAGTTTAGGTTCCAAAAACTGCTTCGGTATCACCGAGTTTGAAAATCGGTAGATCCGAGATGATTTCAGTGGGAAACTAAAACTAAGTTTTTGGATCATTCTTTTGCAAAAATCTCTGCATTTTGTGATGCTCATCTATTCTACCTCATCTATAAACTGTTCACAGGGTCAGCAGTCAGCTTGTTCATCATGTCAGACCAGAGTGACAGCCAGAATGTGTCAGAACAGCAAGTGCACATGAGTGAGGGCACTAGTCCCTCCAGCTCTTCAGATGATGGCAGCAGGAGTACACCAAGCAATCTGCCTAAAGCTGCCACCAGATAGAGGAAGAAGAGAACTTCAGATTCTGAGGATGAAGATTATGTGGGAGAAGAGGAAGCCACATCAAAGAGAGTTGAGCCAGCACAGGGCACAAAGCCAGGCCTGAAAATCAAAAGGCCAGCAGGCAGGCAGCCTATGTCAAAGGCCAGAGCTTCAACTGAGAAGCCCACACCCAAAGAGCCAGTTGCTGCTGAAGGAAAGAAAAGGAAGGAAAGGGTCAAGAAGACCGTAGCCAGAGTGCTTAGAAAGGCTTCCATCATGGAAGAGGAAGAGGAAGAAGAGGTTGCTGCACCAGCACCTAAGGCACCTAAGCTTATGGGTGATGCTATCAGGAAAGGGGCTGCCACATCTAAGCCCAAAGAAGCACCCAAAGCTGCCTCCAAGCCCAAGTCTGCACCGAAGAGAAACACGAGGAGCATACCTGCAACTGAGAAGAACAAGGCCCCAGTGCCTGAAGCTGCAGAAGAAGATGATGAAGAGCAAGTACTCAAAAAACTCAAACCCAAGATCCCAGACCACAACGATGCTCATACTGTGGCTGGGGATATGAAGCTCAGGAGAGACTCAGGGCTGAGGAAGTGGAGAGAAGCAGATCCGTATGCTTCAAGGAGAAGAACTGCTGTGGATTATAGATTTCACACCAAGGAACAACAAGATTTTTTATGAGACAGTGCTGCTAGAAAAGAAGCCAATTGTTTGTGATATGAGATGGGTCGATTGGCAGTACATCAAGGACAATGAAGAACACTACCCTGGAGTGTATGACAGCTTTAGTGCTTGTGGAGTTGCAGACTTTGTTGGGCAGAAGCTCACAAAGTGGAACGAGGAGCTCATTATGCAATTCTACTCCACATCACACTTCTATCCAGATGGTAGGATCACATGGATGTCTGAAGGTACGAGGTACCAATCAACTGTTGAGGAATGGGCAAAGTTGATCAATGCCCCAGAGGAGCAAGCAAATGACTTGGACATTTATGCCAAGAAGAAGATGGACCACAACTCTATGTCCAATATGTACAAGGAAATTCCAAACGAGGCACTTGATACTTTCAAATTTGGCTCAGTGCATTATCTTCTGTCAGGATTGCCAACCATCAATTGGATTTTGAGGCACACCTTATTGCCCAAGTCAGGTGATCACAAGATGATCAGAGGCCATGCAATCAATTTGCTTCACGTATTTGATGTGCCTCAGAAGTTCAAAGTGATGAGCCTCATAGTGGAAACTATCAAAAGGACTGCAGCAGATCAGAAGAGGAGTTGCGGATATGCCCCACAGATTCAGGACCTCATCAACTCTAAGATGGGCACGGGCATATACTTATTGGACAAGGAACAACAGCCCATCCGTCCAGATTTTGAGGACAATCAAGTTGTGATGACTGAGAATGAACCATCGTCTGCACAAGCACAAGCAAAGAAGGAGAAGGCAAGGAAGGAGAAAGCTGCCAAGATGCCAACTCAAGAGGAGGCATCTGAGTACTTCTTGAAAACCAAATAAGAGCAGCTTGGTTACCTAATTGCATCCACCCTGCAGATTGAGAAAGGACTAGCCACCCTGACTCAGAACCAGGCAAGCCTAGAGAGAATCATGGAACAAAAGTTCTATGACTTGGATGTCAAGGTGACAGAGATTCAGACTGCAGTGGAGCAGCTCCAGGATGACATGCAGGAGAGGAGAGGCAGGACTACAACTGATGCCTTTGCCAGAGTGCCACGAGGTCCGAGGTCGTCTGCAGTGCCAGTTGCTGACACCAGAGCCACCACTTCTGCACTAGCTACAGCCTCAGTTCCACCAGCTCTAGCATCTACTTCAGCTCCAACTCCAGCGTCTACTTCAGCGTCTACAGAAGCCTTCGTCCTTGGAGTGATCCGGACTCCACCACCACCTGAAGATCAAGCCTGAGAGTCAATCTAGCACTATGCATTTTCTCGGAACTTTTTGGTAACTTGTTGCCAAAGGGAGAGAAAATGTATAGATCATAGGCTTCGAGAGAGAGAGTGTTGCTTTTTTCTCTCTTGCTTTATTTGGTGGTTTTTCAAACTTTGTTTGCTTTTGAGTGCTTGAGATACTACGTCATTATCTGTGAGACATTGATGATCATGTGTTTGATCATAAGCTACACCTATACATGCTTGATATATCTTATCTATCTTATGTGATCATTCACTATTCTTGGTGATGAGTGCATGTATTTCATTCTTATCAT
The DNA here is from genome assembly GCF_056163025.1 of Triticum urartu. Taxonomy (NCBI): domain Eukaryota; kingdom Viridiplantae; phylum Streptophyta; class Magnoliopsida; order Poales; family Poaceae; genus Triticum; species Triticum urartu. Next base: position 221,331,890 of record NC_141874.1, on the reverse strand, counting down.
TTTAAGCGCTCCACCAAGATGTATCTGACATGGAAGAGTAACCCATGACTCTAACTCTTTGTGCATTTGCAGTCCAAAGCAAATTTTAAATATGCACAAATTTAGGGGGAGCTCTTACTTATCACATACTTCTCAAAGCGACGATATATTTCATGCTTATTATCATTTGTCGAAGCTTTGATCTATATGTTGTCATCAATTACCAAAAAGGGGGAGATTGAAAGTGCAACTATCCCTAGGTGGTTTTGGTAATTCATAACAACATATAGCTCATTGATCTAATGCTATTCCAAGATAATTATTTTAGGAAAGCTCAATGATTGGCATGGCATGGATGTGAAAGTGGAACCCTCAAAATGCTAAGGACAAAGGATTGGCTCAAGCTCAAAAGCTCAAGACTCTTCATTTTACATTTTAGTGATCCAAGATCACATTGAGTCTTTAGGAAAAGCCAATACTATCAAGGAGGGATGAGGTGTTGCTTAATGAGCCTCTTGCTTCATGTGCTTAATGATATGCTCCAAAACCCTCAACTACTTTCCCATATCCACATATGACCAAAACCCTAAGCCAAACTCGGTCCTACCGATTCTTCCTATCCGGCGCCACCGAGTTTCACTTGTCATAAGCCACTGCCAAACCCTAGCAATTCGGTTCTACCGATAGGGATCCCGGTCTCACCGAGATGGGATTGCAAACTCTCTGTTTCCCTTTCGTAACTTTTCAGTCTCACCGAAAGAGCGAATCGGTCCCACCGAGATTGCAATGTAAATTCAGTGTTTCCTTTTTATAACTTTTCGGTCTCACCGAAAGAGCAAATCGGTCCCACCGAGTTTGCCTGACCAACTCTCTGGTTAGCTAATTACCAAATTCGGTCCCACCGAGTTTGTGTAATCGGTCTCACCGAGATTACGTTATGCCCAAACCCTAACCATATCGGTCCTACCGAGTTGCATGTCAGTCCCACCGAAATCTCTAACGGTCACTAGGTTTACCTTTCGGTCCGACCGAGTTTGTTGATTCGGTCCCACCGAGATTGGAAAACTGTGTGTAACGGTTGGATTTTGTGTGGAGGCTATATATACCCCTCCACCTCCTCTTCATTCGTGGAGAGAGCCATCAGAACACATACACAATTCCAACTCATATGTTCTGAGAGAGAACCACCTACTCATGTGTTGAGATCAAGACATTCCATTCCTACCATATGAATCTTGATCTCTAGCCTTCCCAAGTTGCTTTCCACTCAAATCTTCTTTCCACAAAATCCAAATCCTATGAGAGAGAGTTGAGTGTTGGGGAGACTATCATTTGAAGCACAAGAGCAAGGAGTTCATCACCTACACACCATTTGTTACTTCTTGGAGAGTGGTGTCTCCTAGATTGGCTAGGTGTCACTTGGGAGCCTCCGACAAGATTGTGGAGTTGAACCAAGGAGTTTGTAAGGGCAAGGAGATCGCCTACTTCGTGAAGATCTACCGCTAGTGAGGCAAGTCCTTCGTGGGCGATGGCCATGGTGGGATAGACAAGGTTGCTTCTTCGTGGACCCTTCGTGGGTGGTTGCTTCTTCGTGGACCCTTCGTGGGTGGAGCCCTCCGTGGACTCGCGCAACCGTTACCCTTCATGGGTGGAGCCCTCCGTGGACTCACGCAACCGTTACCCTTTGTGGGTTGAAGTCTCCATCAACGTGGATGTAGGATAGCACCACCTATCCGAACCACGGGAAAAACATCCGTGTCTCCAATTGCGTTTGAATTCTCCAAACCCTTCCCTTTATATTCTTGCAAGTTGCATGCTTTACTTTCCGCTGCCAATATACTCTTTGCATGCTTGCTTGAATTGTGTGATGATTGCTTGACTTGTCCTACAATAGCTAAAATCTGCCAAGAACTAAAATTGGGAAAAGGTTAAGTTTTTATTTGGTCAAGTAGTCTAATCACCCCCCTCTAGACATACTTTCGATCCTACAACTATGGAAGTTGTCAATACCCGAGATCAAGGAGTATCGGAGAAAGACCAGAACATGGAGCATTAGAACTCAAAGTTTTGTCAAGAAAACCCTAAGGCAGGAGATATCAACTATGGAATGATAGCTCATGGAAATGACAAGAGCAGAAACACGACTATCTATGGTGTTATCGCCTGTTTATGCTATTGTCACCGTGCTGAGTTAAGCATGCATATGTCTGGAAGAATTGGATGGTAGAAGGCTGAAGGAGCACCTATCAGCAAGATGAAGTTTTAACCTTAGCCGGTGTATCACCAGGATCTGGAGTAGTACATCAAGAAGTTTAAGGTGGAGCTCCATGAAGCTGTATTAGACAAGGAAGCATTTCGTGAGGAACTCAGGAACCAAAAGCTGAAAGTAGCCAAGTTGGAGGAGCTACAACCTCGAGATACCGGAGATTGCTAGGAACTGAAGGACAGTAGGACCATGGTTCATTCCAAGGAGATTGAAATCCAGAAGTTTGGAACGCAACTCTTAAAGGACGTCATGAGAGACTTCGCGTTAACAGGGATGATCTGACAAAAGAAACTTGAGAAGGACAAGCATGATCGGAAGAAGCCGTAGGAGACATGAATAAGACTTGAAGAGTTTGGTGACTTTGAAGATTTTATTGACCTTTAGGAGACCAAACCCCGGTTATATACCTACGTTAGATGCGACGTTTGTGAGCTGTCATTTTTTTGATGTTTTTCCCGATAGCCACAAATAAAATCTGTCTTTTCAAAACTTTTGTTTGGATTGTGTGCATCCCCCTTTGTCTCTCTCATCTCACCCCAAACCCATGGACCCAATAGAGGACGAATGGAGATAAACTCATGTTTCCCTGGACCGATAAGTCCATTGGAGACGGACCGATGGATTCAGAACATGGAGGATCACATGAAGAATAACCCTATAGTCGGAAAGGATATGACCCAACATGCTCTTCAGTGCTTTGAAAGAGGTGCTGCTACTTGGTGGAGGATGTACCAAAACATCAATGGATGGCAAGGAGTAACCACTTGGAAAGAATTTAAGTTGACTCTGCCAAAGTCTCGGCTTATGTCCTAGAAGTTGAAGCCTTATGGAAAGGATATGAAGAAACCTTGTGCATGCAAGATTTGTGGAGAAATAGGACACACCCATAAAGAACACAAGGATGAATGCCCTAATTGTGAAGGAAGTCACCCAGTTGAAGAATGCCCAACTAGGCAGATTACTTGTTTCTTGTGTGAAGGGACTACCCGGTATCCTGCTCAGTGTCACATTTACCCCATGGTACAATGAACCATCCAGCAGAAGAAAGAAGTAATGAAAGGAGCCCTCATGGAAATTTTAGAAGAAGATGTGATGAAGGAAGGGATGGAGGACACACCTAAAGAAGACCCGAGTAAACCCTGTACTAAGTCTTGCTATTCATGTGGAGAAGGACACATCTCCCAAAATTGTTTAAATGGGGATCTAGTAGAATTCCCGACAGAGGAAGTAGAATATGACCCATAGGAAATAGAAGCCCTGAGTGGAATGGAAAAGTCCAGGAAGAGAAACCGATTGGAGTCCAGGAGGGACCTGAGTCATATCACCTGTTACAGGTGCAAGGAGTCAGGGCACTACCTCAACAGTTGCCCAAAAAGGAAACCTTGATACTTGTCAGAAGTAATATGTTTTACTTGTAATGGAGCAGGGCACTTTGCCAGAGAATGCCCCAAGGAGAAGGAAACTTGTGCTAGATAGTTGAGTTTGCAACAAAAGAAATGGAGTAGTAGAAGTGAGAACATTTTATTTTATATTGAGGTGTTGAGTTGAGACATGTAATGGAAAAGCGAGAGATTGTAATCACTTGAGAATGAATAAAGTTAGCATCATTGGTACCGATATGGATTTTATGAGTTGTTACTCTATGAAAAAGAATTTTGACCATTCTGAGGATATGAGAAATACGGTCTATGGAAGATTTGTGCATTTTAAGGGTGGTCATACCCTGTAAGAACCGTTGACCCCTGTGAAAGATAAGGTTACTCCACCGAGTGGATTTCGGACAAAATGAATACGAGTTTTGTCTCGATATGTGTGATACCCCAAGAGTGTGTGGGATGAAGTTGGAGACCGTCAGTTGTTTGGACCAAATGTGATCAAGGAGTCAGAAGAGAATGTTAAGTTTATTCGAGATAGACTGAAGTAGCTCAGTCCAGGCAGAAGAGTTATGTAGACTCAGAAAGGGGCGGGCGCAGCCTCTCCCCACACCAGGCAGCACCCGACGAACGAAACAGACCCACCACCACGTCGAAGACACGCGTCCTAAGCGGGCCACTCGGGGCCGACGTCATACAAACTCCAGACCAGCGGGTGAAAGCCACCCGCGCAAGAGAGGGGCGCGCAGGATCAGCGCACGCGACGCAGAGGCGGGGTCCACGGCGCGGGGATCACACGTCCTGCTGGTCGAGCCGTGCATCAGCCACACCGCACGAGGCACAGAGGCGAGGTCCACGGTGCGGCGCTCATCAGCCAGACCGAGCTGGGGCAAACACACGCAACACACAACCGTTCCACAGACAACTGGGACCGTCTATCCACACGGGCCCATAAGCCAAGCACTCCCTCCAAATCCGGACTGAAATGCTGGACACGGGACGAATGAACACCACCCGCCGACGCGTAGGACCAGAGAGCATGGTGCCCCACACATCATCCCGCATAAAGAACTGGCGGGTATATCCTCAGTAGCAAACCACTGCCTCCACACCATGGCCCATCCACCCCACGACGCGTGACGAGGCACGACTGTCCGCGCGCAGCCCATCCTGTGTGGGTCCCTGCGCAAGAACCCACGATCGCCTGCGCCACCCCATCCTATGAGGAGCCGAACCGAGCCAGCACAACTGACGAGCGGGGCCAGCCGAAGCACCGACCCACCCACCAGTGAGACGAGGGCGCGCTAGTTGAGTGCGCATGTGTCGGCCAACCCCGTCGTCCGCGCTGGGCGCGATCAGCGCCGAAACAGCCACGCGACGAGGCAGGAGTGGCCACCCGAGAAATTCGAACCCCGCCAACCAGAGTGTTAGAAGAGAATCGCAAGAATGAATCAACCGCATCAATTCCATTGATAGTTACATCTTATATACAAGGGGAGAGGACGCATTGCAAGAGACGCATCCGATAGTGGGGTGTGTGTGAAACGCCGTGACTGCTGCCAAATCGGTAACCGCCCATGCGCTGTGTACAAGCGAGGATTATAACCTCAATTACATAAATAATTTAATCCTAACACTCCTCCTAATCCTTGCTTGTCCATGTGACTGATCATCCTTGGAATCATCCCCTTCAAAAACCCTGCGGGAAAAATTAAGGAGAAATATACAATATGCCATGAAAAACTCCTTCCAAAAACCCAGTGGGAAAATAAGGAGAAAATGACACATTAGAATGTTTATATTACTATTGCCTTATTAAAAACCTTCTGTGAGAAACCGTATAGGAAAAACTCATAAAGGAAAAGGGTGCAATATCAAAGATCCAGAGATCTCGAATAGGTCATTGTTCAGGAGTACACTCCCCCTAAACCTTGCAAATAACAAAGTCATCTTATACCAATTCCAACAACATATTTCTGGAATGAAGAACTTGGTAAAGACTTTGTGAATAAATCATCAAAATTATAGCATGACTTAATTTGCAAGTTATTTATATTCCACCTATTTCCAGCTTATGTGGAATAGAATACTTTTGGAGCCATACATATTCTCATGTTGCTCTTTATAACCTGTCTACATCAGTGTAATACAAACAACATTATCTTCATAGATAATGGTGGGTGATTCCTACCAATCAACCGTACTTGAACTTTCAACAAAGTTAATCATTCTGAGAAGTCACATACATCTATGTGATGCTTCATATAAATCAATGATTTCAGAATGACTAGTGGATGCAACCACTAAAGTTCGTCTTCTCGACTTCCAAGAGAAGGTCACACCTTCATGCGAGGAGACAAAAACCAGTCTGTGATATAGGATTATGGGGATGAAATATATACCCAGCATCACAATATCCAACCATGGTCCTATCTTGATTTTTATCATAAAATAAACCAAGATGTTGGTGTCCAGAAGATATGCAAAAATATTCTTCACACCAACCCAATGCCTTCTAATCAGTGATGCATTGTATCTAGCCAATAAAGTCACTGCTATATGACATACCAGGCCTGGTGTAGTTTGCTAGATACACTGGTGCTCTCACTGCACCGCGATATGGAAACTCACGTCCAATTATCTCTTCATCACTATCGCTAGGACTTAATGAGTCCTTAGCTCTAGTAATCCAAAGATCTCAAAACCATAGTTTTTTTATGGATATGACTTATCCATGTTGAACTTTCAACAATCTTTGGGATAAATGTGGACTGATGAACAAGTATTCCCGAAGGAATATGCTCAAGTTCCAAACTCAAGCAATGTTTGGTCTCAACCAAATCTTGCATCTTACACTCCGTCTTAAGAGATATGATTGTATCATGTATCTCTTGCGTAGTGATGACCCACAAGTATAGGGGATCTATCGTAGTCCTTTCGATAAGTAAGAGTGTCGAACCCAACGAGGAGCAGAAGGAAATGATAAGCGGTTTTCAACAAGGTATTCTCTACAAGTACTGAAATAAGTGGTAACAGATAGTTTTGTGACAAGATAAATGGTAACGAGCAACAAGTAACAAAAGTAAATAAAGTGCAGCAAGATGGACCAATCCTTTTGTAGCAAAGGACAAGCCAGAACAAACTCTTATAATAGGAAAAGCGCTCCCCAGGACACATGGGAATATCGTCAAGCTAGTTTTCATCACGTTCATATGATTCGCGTTCGGTACTTTGATAATTTGATATGTGGGTGGACCGGTGCTTGGGTGCTGTTCTTACTTGAACAAGCATCCCACTTATGATTAACCTCTATTGCAAGCATCTGCAACTACAACAAAAGTATTAAGGTAAACCTAACCATAGCATGAAACATGTGGATCCAAATCAGCCCCTTACGAAGCAACACATAAACTAGGGTTTAAGCTTCTGTCACTCTAGCAACCCATCATATAATTATTACTTCCCAATGCCTTCCTCTAGGCCCAAATAATGGTGAAGTGTTATGTAGTCGACGTCCACATAACACCACTAGAGGCTAGACAACATACATCTTATCAAAATATCAAACGAATACCAAATTCACATGACTACTAATAGCAAGACTTCTCCCTTGTCCTCAGAACAAACGTAATTACTCACAAAGCATATTCATGTTCATAATCAGAGGGGTAATAATATGCATATAGGATCTGAACATATTATCTTCCACCAAATAAACCAACTAGCATCAACTACAAGGAGTAATCAACACTACTAGCAACCTACTAGCACCAATCCCGGGCTTTGAGACAAGAATTGGATACAAGAGATGAACTAGGGTTTGGAGATGAGATGGTGCCGGTGAAGATGTTGATGGGGATTGCCCTCTCCCGATGAGAGGAGCGTTGGTGATGACGATGGTGATGATTTCCCCCTCCCGGAGGGAAGTATCCCCGACAGAACAGCTCTGCCGGAGCTCTAGATTGGTTCCGCCTCATGGCGGCGGAGTCTCGTCCCGAAAGGTTTCTCTTGTTTTTTTATCATCGAAAGACTTCATATAGGAGAAGATGGACGTCGGAGAGCCACCAGGGCGCCCATGAGGTAGGGGGGCGCCCCCCCACCCTCGTGAGCAGGGTGTGGCCCCCCTGGCCTTCATCTTTGGCGAGGATTTTTCTTTATTTATTTTAAGATGTTCCGTGGAGTTTGAGGACTTTTGGAGTTGCGCAGAATAGGTCTCTAATATTTGCTCCTTTTCCAGCCCAGAATTCCAGCTGCCGGCATTCTCCCTCTTCATGTAAACCTTGTAAAATAAGAGAGAATAGCCATAAGTATTGTGACATAAAGCGAAATAACAGCCCATAATGCAATAAATATCGATATAAAAGCATGATGCAAAATGGACGTATCAACTCCCCCAAGCTTAGACCTCGCTTGTCCTCAAGCGAAAGCCGATAACAATAAATATGTCCCCATGTTTAGAGGTAGAGGCGTCGATAAATATAAAATACGGACATGAAGGCATCATGATTGTTCTCATAACAGCAACATATATAGATTTTGTCATATGATTACTTATGTTCAAGTGATGATCTATTCACAATGCAAGAGTATAAATCATAAACCTTATTGGGCTCCAACAAACTATAATCTCAGTCATTGAAGCAATTGCAATTTATCATAACATCGGAAAGAGTCTATGTCAGAGCTTAAAAGCAAGTCCACATACTCAACTATCATTTAGTCCTTCATAATTGCTAACACTGACGCAATACTTGTGGTTACGGAGTTTTAATCGGACACAGAGAAAGATAGGGGCTTATAGTTTTGCCCCACAACCTTTTACCTCAAGGGTAATGTCAACAATAATGGTTCATGCTCCCCTACATTCAATTATATATATATATATATATCATGTTCTTTCCAACATGCTGAGCTTGCCAAAGGATAAAATGAAAAAGAAAAGGTGAAGATCACCATGACTCTTGCATAAGGTAGAAGATAATAATAAAAGATAGGCCCTTCGTAGAGGGAAGCAGAGGTTGCCTTGCGCTTTTATGGTTGGATGCACAAAATCTCAATGCGAAAGAACGTCACTTTATATTGCCCCTTGTGATATGAACCTTTATTATGCAGTCCGTCGCTTTTATTACTTCCACATCACAAGATCGTATAAAGCTTATTTCTCCCACACCAATCAATCATACATATTTAGAGCAATTTTTATTGCTTTGCATCGATGACAACTTACTTGAAGGATCTTACTCAATCCATAGGTAGATATGGTGGACTCTCATGGCAAAACTGGTTTAAGGGTATTTGGAAGCACAAGTAGTATTTCTACTTGGTGCTGAGAATTTGGCTAGCATGAGAGGGAAAGGCAAGCTCAACAAGTTAGAGGATCCATGACAACATACTTTATCTCAGATATAAGAAAGACATAACTCATTACGTTGTCTTCCTTGTCCAACATCAACTCTTTAGCATGGCGTATTTTAATGAGTGCTCCCAATCATAAAAGATGTCAATGATAATATATCTATATGTGAAACCTCTCTTTCCTTATTATTTCCTATTAATTGCAACGATGACCAAGGCTATGTCTACCAACTTCCAACAACTTTTAATTATCATACTCTTTCTATGTGAAGTCATTATTCTCAATAAGATCAATATGAACTCTTTGTTTCTTTTTATTCTTTTTCTCTTTTCTTTTATTCACCCAAGATCATGGCAAAATAATCAAGCCCTTGACTCAACACTAATCTTTATTATATATAGCTCACGGACTCGATTACAAAGAGAGATCATAAAGCAAAACTCAAAACTAGATCATGCCATAAACTTTATTCTACTAGATCAAGATACTACTAATAGGATCGAACTAAGAAAAACGGTAAATATAGGAGTTGTGATTGTGATACGATACCGGGGCACCTCCCCCAAGCTTGGCAGTTGCCAAGGGGAGTGCCCATACCCAAGTGATTTTGTCTCCTTTGTTGTTGGGGTAATATTCTTGGCGATTATTCCCCTCAGGATGCGGTTCTCCTCCTCGAGCTTATTGGCTTGTTGCTTGAGGTCCATTATTTCCTTACGAAGCTTTCCTATGACAGCTAAAGCTCCTTGCACCCAAGGGTGTTGCATAGCTGCGGGAGAACAAGTGACACTCCTCTTCATATTTTCATAAGAAAGAAATCTAACATTGAAAGGGATAACCGAGTTTGGAATGACTGAGCTCTGTAGTTCCCCCATTGTGAATCCAGCTCGGAAGCGAGAGGTGACCTCTTGATCCTCCACGGCATCTACCCTCATCAAGTCGGTCTCCATCTCCTCCTCCGTTGCTAGCCCAAAGTGGTCAGCGTCGCTGTTTGCCCTTGGTTCCGATGCCGGATTAGATACCCGGCTCTCCTCGGTTGACTCTTGAGAAGACATCTTGCTCTAATCTGCAGCAGCAACATCTCGAAACGAAAACAGAGGATATTTGCGTGATACATGAGTCAAAACCTTCAGGAGGTTATATAATGAATTTTTACCGACCAATATGCGTATCGTGCAAGAAAACGGAGTCCGGAAGGCACACGAGGTGCTCACGAGGTAGGGGGGCGCGCCCAGAGGGGTAGGGCGCACCCACCACCCTCGTGGGGCCCTCGTGTCCTTCTCGGACTGCTACTTAATTTTCTATTTTTCTAAATATTCCAAAACGGAGAAATATTGCCTTAAAAATTGTTTTGGAGTCGGTTTACTTACCGTACCACATACCTATTCCTTTTCGGAGTCTGAAACGTTCCGGAAAGTGTCCCTTATCTATTCCTCCGGGGTTACGGTTTCAATAATATTGGTTTCAACATTTATGGGATTACCTGAGATATAATGTTTAATTCTTTGACCGTTTACCACCTTCGGATTTGTGCCTTCAAAGTTGTTGATTTTTATGGCACCAGAACGATAGACCTCCTCGATAACGTAGGGGCCTTCCCATTTAGAGAGAAGTTTTCCTGCAAAAAATCTTAAACGAGAGTTGTATAGCAATACATAATCACCTACATTATACTCACGCTTTTGTATCCTTTTGTCATGCCATCTTTTAACTTTTTCTTTAAACAACTTGGCATTTTCATAAGCTTGGGTTCTCCATTCATCAAGTGAGCTAATATCAAATAACCTCTTCTCACCAGCAAGTTTAAAATCATAGTTGAGCTCTTTAATAGCCCAATACGCCTTATGTTCTAGTTCGAGAGGTAAGTGACATGCTTTTCCATAAACCATTTTATACGGAGACATACCCATAGGATTTTTATATGCAGTTCTATAGGCCCATAATGCATCATCAAGTTTCTTGGACCAATTCTTTCTAGACCTATTAACAGTTTTTTGCAAAATTAATTTGAGCTCTCTATTGCTCAACTATACTTGACCACTAGACTGAGGGTGATAAGGAGATGCAATCTATGATTAACACCATATTTAGCAAGCATTTTACGGAAAGCACCATGAATAAAGTGTGAACCACCATCAGTCATTAAATATCTAGGGACTCCAAACCTCGGGAAAATAACTTCCTTAAGCATTTTAATAGAAGTGTTATGATCAGCACTACTAGTTGGAATAGCTTCTATCCACTTAGTAACGTAATCAATAGCAACTAAAATATGTGTATATCCATTACAGGAAGGAAAAGGTCCCATATAATCAAAGCCCCGAACATCAAATGGTTCAATAACAAGTGAATAATTCATAGGCATTTCTTGACGTCTACTAATATTACCAATTCTTTGACATTCATCACAAGACAAGACAAACTTACGGGCATCCTTGAAGAGAGTAGGCCAATAAAAACCAGATTGCAATACCTTATGTGCAGTTCTATCTCCATCGTGGTGTCCTCCATAAGCCTCGGAGTGACACTTGCGTAGGATCTGTTCCTGTTCATGCTCACGTACACAACGTCTAATAATACCATCTACTCCTTCTTTATAAAGATGTGGATCATCCCAAAAGTAATGTCTTAAATCATAGAAAAACTTTTTCTTTTGCTGGTATGTGAAGCTAGGTGGTATAAACTTAGCAACAATATAATTAGCATAATCAGCATACCATGGAGTACTACGAGAAGTACTTATAACATTTAATTGTTCATCAGGAAAGCTATCATTAATAGGTAGTGGGTCATCAAGAACATTCTCTAACCTAGACAAGTTGTCTGCAACGGGGTTCTCATCTCCCTTTCTATCAACAATATGCAAATCAAATTCTTGTAGCAGGAGAACCCATCTGATGAGTCTAGGTTTGGCATCTTTCTTTTCCATAAGATATTTAATAGCAGCATGATCAGTGTGAATAGTTACTTTAGAATCAACAATATAAGGTCTGAACTTATCACAAGCGAATACAACTGCTAAGAGTTCTTTTTCAGTAGTAGCATAATTTCTTTGAGCATTGTCTAGAGTCTTACTAGCATAGTGAATACCATTTAATTTCTTATCAACTCTTTGCCCTAGGACAGCACCTACAACATAATCATTAGCATCACACATAATTTCAAAGGGTAGGTTCCAATCAGGTGGCTGAACAACAGGTGCAGAGACTAATGCTTTCTTAAGTATTTCAAATGCTACTACACAATCATCATCAAAGACAAATGTTATATCTTTTTGTAATAAATTAGTCAGAGGCCGAGAAATTTTTGAGAAGTCCTTAATGAACCTCCTATAAAATCCAGCGTGACCAAGGAAACTTCTTATACCTTTGATGTCCTTGGGACATGGTGTCTTTTCAATAGCATCAACCTTGGCTTTATCAACTTCAATAACTCTTTCAGAAACTTTGTGCCCCAAGACAATACCTTCATTAACCATAAAGTGGCACTTTTCCCAATTCAAGACAAGATTAGTTTCTTCACATCTCTGCAAAACTCGATCAAGATTGCTCAAGCAATCATCAAAAGAGGAACCATAGACGGAAAAGTCGTCCATGAAAACCTCACAAATCTTTTCACAAAAATCAGAGAATATATCCATCATGCATCTTTGAAAGGTAGCTGGTGCATTACATAAACCAAAAGGAATACGTCTATAAGCAAAAGTACCAAAAGGGCATGTAAAAGTAGTCTTTGATTGATCTCTAGCCGACACAGGTATTTGAGAGAAACCAGAATAACCATCTAGAAAGCAGTAATGTGTATGTTTGCATAATCTTTCTAGCATTTGATCAATAAAAGGTAAGGGGTAATGATCTTTCTTAGTAGCCTTATTTAATTTGCGGAAATCAATTACCATCCTATAACCTGTGATAATTCTTTGTGGAATCAATTCATCTCTATCATTAGGAACAATAGTAATACCTCCCTTCTTAGGGACACAATGGACAAGACTTACCCACTGACTATCAGCAACGGGATAGATTATACCTGCCTCCAGAAGCTTGAGTATTTCTTTTCTTACCTCTTCTTTCATTTTAGGATTCAGACGTCGTTGAGGATCACGAACTGGTTTGGCGTCCGCCTCCAAATTTATTTTATGTTGACATAGAGTGGGACTAATGCCCTTAAGATCATCAAGAGTATATCCAATAGCATCACGGTGCTTCTTCAGAGTTTTCAACAATCTTTCTTCTTCATGCTCTGAAAGGTTAGCACTAATAATAACAGGATATATCTTCTTTTCATCAAGATAAACATATTTAAGATTATCAGGCAACGGTTTAAGCTCAAACACGGGATCACCCTTGGGTGGAGGAGGATCCCCTAAAATTTCAACAGGCAAATTGTGTTGCAGAATAGGTTCCTGTTTAAAGAATACTTCATCTATTTCCCTTCTTTCATTCATGAACATATCATTTTCATGGTCTAGCAAATAGTGTTCTAAAGGATCACTAGGAGGTACAGCAATAGAAGCAAGACCAATAATTTCATCCTTACTAGGTAATTCTTCCTCACGATGTTGTTTACTAAATTTAGAGAAATTAAACTCATGAACCATATCATCCAAGCCATAGTAACAACATTCTTTTCGCAATCTATCCGAGCATTAACAATGTTCAAGAAGGGTCTACCAAATATAATGGGACAAAATATATCTTGCGGAGAAGTAAGAACAAGAAAATCAGCAGGATATTTAGTTTTCCCACACAAGACTTCAACATCTCTAACAATTCCCATCGCTGAAATAGTATCTCTATTGGCAAGTTTAATTGTGACATCAATATCTTCGAACTCAGCAGGTGCAATTTCATGCTTGATTTCTTTATACAAGTCATAAGGTATAACACTAGCACTAGCACCCATATCACATAAGCCAGGATAACAATGATCTCCTATTTTAACAGAAATAACAGGCACACCTAGCACAGGTCTATGTTTATCTTTATGACAAGGCTTAGCAATTCTAGCAGTTTCACCATCGAACTGAATAACGTGCCCATCAATATTATCAGACAAGAGATCTTTAACAATAGCAGTATTAGGTTCTACTTTAACTTGCTCAGGAGGTGTATAAGTTCTAATATTGCTTTTACGAACAACAGTTGAAGCTTTAGCATGATCCTTTACTCTAACAGGGAAAGGTGGTTTCTCAACATAAGAAGTAGGAACAATAGGATCATTATAAGTGACAGTATTTTCTTCAACTTTAATAGGTGCAACTAATTTTACTTCTATGGGAGGATGATATTTAAACCAGTCCTTAGGGAGATCAACATAAGTAGCAAAAGATTCATAGAAAGAAGCTACTATCTCAGAGTCAAGTCCATATTTAGTGCTAAACTTACGGAAAATATCAGTGTCCATAAAAGATTTAACACAATCAAACTTAGGTGTCATACCTGACTCCTTACCTTCGTCGAGGTCCCAATCTTCAGAGTTGCGTTTAATTCTATCCAATAAATTCCATTTAAATTCAATAGTCTTCATCATAAAAGAGCCAGCACAAGAAGTATCGAGCATGGTGCAATTGTTTTCAGAAAGCCGAGCATAAAAACTTTGCATAATTATTTCTCTCGAGAGCTCATGATTGGGGCATGAATATAACATTGATTTAAGCCTCCCCCAAGCTTGAGCGATGCTTTCTCCTTCGCGAGGCCAGAAATTATATATATAATTGCGATCACGATGAACAAGATGCATAGGGTAATACTTTTGATGAAATTCCAACTTCAATCTTTTATAGTTCCATGATCTCATATCATCACATAGCCTATACCATATCAATGCGTCTCCCTTCAAAGATAAAGGGAAGACCTTCTTATTAGCAACATCATCGGGTATACCTGCAAGCTTAAATAATCCACAAACTTCATCCACATATATTAAGTGCTCATCAGGATGCTTTGTTCCATCTCCTGTAAAAGGGTTAGCTAGCAGTTTTTCCATCATACCCGAAGGAAATTCAAAAGGAGTTTCATTTTCAATAGGTTCAGTAGGCTGAGGAGCAATTCTTTGCTCTACTGGACGGGGTGAAGATACCCCGAACAAGCCCCTCAGAGAATTACTTTCCATAGTAACAAGTGACAGTAAATTTCAGCACACTATATAAATTTTTCCTTACCAAATTCCACCTACCAAAGGCGCTACACTCCCCGGCAATGGCGCCAGAAAAGAGTCTTGATGACCCACAAGTACAGGGGATCTATCGTAGTCCTTTCAATAAGTAAGAGTGTCGAACCCAACGAGGAGCAGAAGGAAATGATAAGCGGTTTTCAGCAAGGTATTCTCTGCAAGTACTGAAATAAATGGTAACAGATAGTTTTGTGACAAGATAAATGGTAACGAGCAACAAGTAACAAAAGTAAATAAAGTGCAGCAAGATGGCCCAATCCTTTTGTAGCAAAGGACAAGCCGGAACAAACTCTTATAATAGGAAAAGAGCTCCCGAGGACACATGGGAATATCGTCAAGCTAGTTTTCATCACGTTCATATGATTCGCGTTCGGTACTTTGATAATTTGATATGTGGGTGGACCGGTGCTTGGGTGCTGTTCTTACTTGAACAAGCATCCCACTTATGATTAACCTCTATTGCAAGCATCCGCAACTACAGCAAAAGTATTAAGGTAAACCTAACCATAGCATGAAACATGTGGATCCAAATCAGCCCCTTACGAAGCAACGCATAAACTAGGGTTTAAGCTTCTGTCACTCTAGCAACCCATCATCTAATTATTACTTCCCAATGCCTTCCTCTAGGCCCAAATAATGGTGAAGTGTTATGTAGTCGACGTTCACATAACAACACTAGAGGCTAGACAACATACATCTTATCAAAATATCAAACAAATACCAAATTCACATGACTACTAATAGCAAGACTTCTCCCTTGTCCTCAGGAACAAACGTAATTACTCACAAAGCATATTCATGTTCATAATCAGAGGGGTAATAATATGCATATAGGATCTGAACATATGATCTTCCACCAAATAAACCAACTAGCATCAACTACAAGGAGTAATCAACACTACTAGCAACCTACTAGCACCAATCCCGAGCTTTGAGACAAGAATTGGATACAAGAGATGAACTAGGGTTTGGAGATGAGATGGTGCTGGTGAAGATGTTGATGGAGATTGCCCTCCCCTGATGAGAGGAGCGTTGGTGATGACGATGGCGATGATTTCCCCCTCCCAGAGGGAAGTATCCCCGGCAGAACAGCTCTGCCGGAGCTCTAGATTGGTTCCGCCAAGGTTCCGCCTCGTGGCGGCGGAGTCTCGTCCTGAAAGGTTTCTCTTGTCTTTTTCTCATCGAAAGACTTCATATAGGAGAAGATGGACGTCAGAGAGCCACGAGGGGGCCCACGAGATAGGGGGGGCGCGCCCTAGGAGGGGGGGGGGGCGCCCCCCACCCTCGTGAGCAAGGTGTGGCCCCCCTGGCCTTCATCTTTGGCGAGGATTTTTCTTTATTTATTTTAAGATGTTCCGTGGAGTTTCAGGACTTTTGGAGTTGCACAGAATAGGTCTCTAATATTTGCTCCTTTTCCAGCCCAGAATTCCAGCTGCCGGCATTCTCCCTCTTCATGTAAACCTTGTAAAATAAGAGAGAATAGCCATAAGTATTGTGACATAAAGTGAAATAACAGCCCATAATGCAATAAATATCGATATAAAAGGATGATGCAAAATGGACGTATCATGTAGCTCCAATGATACTCAGATCATGAACATACACAGAAATTGGACAAAATCCCTCTTTGGATTTCTTGATGAACATACATGAACAATCATCAATGTTTGAGTAACCTTCTAATAAAGGAACTCACTCAGTCGGTTCTACCACATCATTGCCGACTACTTCAAGTCATAATGACTTTTGAAGCTTTACACAACATATGTTGCGATTAAATTCAGAATTTACATTCCTTCGGAATTATCATAGAGATATCTGAATCAAGTGACTCATACAATTATTCAGTCACAACATCCGTTAGTTGGATATACAAATTCATTATTCACTGTCAGTGATATGAAATATCGGAACATTAATCCACCCATAACAGGAGAACATGTTTCATCTTAAACGATGAAGGGTCTCTGCGTGAACCCATGTGCTACAAGCCTCGCTTCATGTCTCACCACCTCATTGTTTTCATTCCTGTCAGGAACAAAAACTCACTATGATCCCCCAGGGAACACATTCAGAGGAGTAGGTACTACTGATCAGGTCAATACCCCTCTTCTTGAGAGCGAGCACATCCTCAATTGATGCCTTCATTTGGATCAACTAGAGCGTTTTAGACACTCAACCATGCATGGACTTAGGTTCTAGATCCAATCCAAGGTCTTTTGCAATTCATGAGGATAAATAAATGTCGACATAATGTAGTCTTTATTATATGTCTCCCGAATCTATATCCATGGTGGAGATTTCATCATTACCTTTTGACTCTTTGTGATTTCCCACAACAGTTGAGTCAAGGTCTTCCGATGTCCCAGCACTAAAATTTGTGTGCACACTCGTGCAGGGTCCTGGATGTGTTCAACATCCTTCAGGTGTCTTTCAACCCTTGGTTGAATATCAACATGATGTTGACCTGCATTTACTATTTGAGGATTCCTCATTCCCCTTGAACGCTTCCATGAAGCCTTGTCCTCTTGTGTCCAGATTCCTCCCCCTCATCGATGGCCGAGTGGACCTATGAGTCAGATCCACTCTCTCTGACACATTCACTATGGGAACATTTTACTTTGTGACACCTTTTTTATACTCAGTAAATGCAACTAGCAGGTTATTTGCGATACTTTGCAAATTGATAATCTTTTGAACCTCCAGTTCAGATTCATTCGTACGTGGATCTAAGGACTAGATGTCTCTTCACATCTCATTCTATTTCCCAGCATTCAATGTGGTCCTTATCTCCCCCTAATGCTGGAAAAATGTCCTTACCAAAATACAACCAGCGTACAAGGCCATAAACAAGTCTCCTTTTAGACACTTCAGGTACTTTAAGATTGACGGAGAATCGTACCTCACATAGATCCCCATTTCTCTATGAGGGCCCATATACGTACGCTGCGGTGGTGAAATCGGTATGTATTCAACACAATCGAATTATCGCATATGGGAAATACTTGCTGATTTTCCACGTACTAACTGCAATGGGGAGACTATATAATATGCAGTTCATCAAATTTGTATATGCAGTACGTAAAACTGCAATGTCCCCAACTAGATGTTGGGGGATTTCAATTCTATAGGAGCAATTTTTCTATCAACTTATCCTCTTGACAAATGATTCCGCAAAATCAATCTGGGTATGTACACAAAGTACCAATATGCTCCACAATTATGCCTCAGTCTAGGCAACAATCATCAAATGCTCACGAACTAAATTTCGCAGCATTATCCATTCTGATGGATTTTATCCTGTGCTCAGGATGATTTGCTCTCAAATTAATGATTTGAGCAATAAGCTTTGTAAAAGCATGGTTCCTTATGGAAGTAAGACACACATTGGACCATCTCACTGATGCATCCAAAAGCACTTATGAAATATGTGAATATTCCATATAATGGTTGAATTGGATCACATATATATCTCCTATCCAAGGAAATCTAATGGCTCATCCTCTTTCATGAGATAAGATGGCCTTGCGATCAGTTTCCTAGTTTGCACACATCATGCATACATAATTCAATGAATTTGGAAAATTCACACCGTTAGATTGTGTCCAATTGAACCATCAATAATTTTATCATCCTCCCAATACCAAGATGACCAAGGCAATCATGCCATATCTTGAACTTGTCAAGATTCTAGAAAATTGTCTTATACGCCAATGCGTATCCAATTTACTGTATGTATAATACAATCCATAATATAGAGAAGCATTTACTCTACGATTTCATTCAAATCCTTTTTGTTGAGTCATGAGTAGGCTTCCAACCTCACTCATTATATGAGTTTCAACATAGAAACCATTGTGGATATTCTTAAAACTCAACAAGGCACGAGTAGAATCTTGACGCATGAATGCATCCAGGATTATCATATAGTACCTATAGGGAGTGTAATTCTGGCTTTGACCAAAACCAACAATTACCATATCACGATCATAACTTGTCATGACACTTACATTACTCTTCTCAAGAGTATGATAATACTTTATCTCCCTTAATATTGTGTTAGTAGACCCAGTTTCCACTTAACACATTTCCTTCTCAGTTGGGTTATTTCATAGGTTTTTATAGAGTTCAATATACATATAAACTCATATAGATATACATGCATTATATGTCACTAGGGGCGAAATCCACTAGTATGTCATGGACACTAAGTAGTGGTCCTTCCTTTTGGCAAGCATGCTCCTGGTTACCTGCATTCTGAGGAACATCTCGAAAACTTTCAACCATAGGGAAATAACCATTATGTCCAGTAAGCTTAATACTGGTGCCCATTAGCCTTTTGCCCTTGGCAATTGTTGCATGTACTGATCCACCAAATGGTTGGAATATCACGTTTCATTGTAGTGTGAATCATACAACCACGCCTATAGCAATCTTCAGAGTTGCTAGCCTTGTCATTGTTCTTGAAATGACTTTTACTCTTTTTAGATGCATTCTCACTCTGCTTCTCATCACATCTCCACTTCCTTTCACAATTGACAAAATTCTTTGGTCAAGATCCTCATACAACAATTGGAAGTGGAGATCATTTCCTCGATGAGATTGGCATCTAAAACTACGCAATTGCAGAATCTCAAACTTTGAGTAGATTTGATGCCCATCAGAGTTGTATGTTACCATGGACTCAAAGTCGTGGAATCGGACGAGCGTCCATTTCTTGTGCAATTCAAACATCATTATCACCCTATATTGATCATACTACTCCTCAAAAGAGCTCCAGAGTATCAAATACTCTATTTTATAGATCATGGTGTAGTGACGTGCAATGCAACATACTTTGCTATAGCGACTATAGCCGGAGCCCCTGAGCAGGTGTGGTCATGTGGGAATTGAGATCCCGGGCAACCAAGTTAATCTTTACATCAACCGGATTTGATGATTGATAGCATCAACGACAAACTTAGCAAAATATCTCTCTTGGATATGTCCAACATATCCTGCATGAAATCATCATGCACAATTAATTTACCTTTTAGTAAATTAATTTTCAAGTATCATCAACATATAGCAACCATCAAATTGCCTAATCAGATATGCTGATATACAAATTTGCTTTACAACACAGTAATATACCATAAATTACTGCAAACACATCGGAAAAATAATGTATAGCTAAAAGCTAAAATAAAAAAGAAACCACAGAGAAAATGGTCCTAGGCCGATACCACTCAGCCCAAGTTTTTTTCTCCTTATCTTTTGTTTCCAATGAAACCTTACCCAATCACCAATTCGATTAGTCATAACAACCACAACCAAATGGTTAAAGTGCTCAAAATAGTAAGCCCGGTTGCTAAACAGCAAAGTCCATGAGCCAATCATGGCTTGGCTGCAAACATCGTGGACTTTCATGGGATTATATCATATAATGAGAGCACTACTTATAAAATGTGTACAAGTACATCATGTACATGTATACAATCGCTGGTTGCATGCTGTCATATGAATTAGATCATGTATGTGGTTAAGGAACCTAAGTAGCACCTGCTAATTAGCCGAACGGTTGAGCGGATGGATGCATGCATGCATATTTGCACTTACGGACGCATCCGGCGGGCGTGTCGTCGGCTTACTGTGCGTCCCACTTGGCCGCCTCGCCGCTTTGCTTCACAGCTAGTGACCAGTGCCTTAGCATTGCCTTGTACCAACACAGCATGCTACGTCACCTCACCTCACCGGGTAGAAACCACCATTACTTCATTTGATGCCGTTGGCAGCCGCCGCCGATGTGACCTGGAGATCCAGGCCAGAAGGTCATGCCCGCCGCCTCGCCTTGTGCATGGACGGGCTGAGCATCGGCCAGATGGGCCTCGGCCGTACACCAGTCATCTTTGCCGACTCCATGCTCTGATTGAATCGATTTGCGTGAGTGCACATACATATGTACAAGAGAAACAATCAGTCATTAGATTGATGATCGTAATCACAAGAAGACAACTGAATTAGCAATTTTCCTTTTATACTGACGGACACATGCTCGTCCTCGCCGTGGATAGCGCTCTTGCCTTTGAGCGCCGAGAAAACCATCCAGAACCAGTTCCTTTTTTCCATGTCGCCTCCTTTTTCTCTTGAACGACCGCGTTAGTCATGCCGCCGTTGCGCCGCGACAGCTGATAACCCACAAGTATAGGGGATCGCAATAGTTTTCGAGGGTAAAGTATTCAACCCAAATTTATTGATTCAACACAAGGGGAGCCAAAGAATATCCTCAAGTATTAGTAGCTGAGTTGTCAATTCAACCACACCTGGAAACTTAGTATCTACAGCAAAATGTTTAGTAGCAAAGTAATATGATAGTAGTGGTAACAGTAGCAAAAGGTAACAATAGTAAAAGTAATGTTTTTGGTATTTTGTAATGATGATAGCAATAGCAACGGAAAAGTAAATAAGCGAATAACAATATATGGAAAGCTCATAGGCAATGGAGCAGTGATGGAAAAATTTATGCCGGATGCGGTTCATCATGTAACAGTCATAACCTACGGTGACACAGAACTAGCTCCAGTTCATTGATATAATGTAGGCATGTATTCCGCATATAGTAATACGTGCTTATGGAAAAGAACCTGCATGACATATTTTGTCCTACCCTCCCATGGCAGCGGGGTCCTTACGGAAACTAAGGGATATTAATGCCTCCTTTTAATAGAGTACCGGAACAAAGCATTAACACATAGTGAACACATGAACTCCTCAAACTACGGTCATCACCGGTAAGTATCCCAATTATTGTCACTTCGGGGTTAACGGATCATAACACATAATAGGTGACTATAGACTTGCAAGATAGGATCAAGAACTCCCTATATTGATGAAAACATAATAGGTTCAGATCTGAAATCATGGCACTTGGGCCCTAGTGACAAGCATTAAGCATAGCAAAGTCATAGCAACATCAATCTCAGAACATAGTGGATACTAGGGATCAAACCCTAACAAAACTAACTCGATTACATGATAGATCCCATCCAACCCATCACCGTCCAGCAAGCCTACGATGGAATTACTCACGCACGACGGTGAGCATCATGAAATTGGTGATGGAGGATGGTTGATGATGACGATGGTGATGGATTCCCCTCTCCGGAGCCCCGAACGGACTCCAGATCAGCCCTCCCGAGAGGTTTTAGGGCTTGGCGGCAGCTCCATATCGTAAAACACGATGAATTCTTCTCTCTGATTTTTTCTCCCTGAAACCAAATATATAGAGTGGTGGGTCCCTAGCCTTCATATTTTGCAGGAGCTCCAGGGGGCCCATGAGGTAGGGGGCGCGCCCTGGGGGGGGGGGGCAGGCGCGCCTCCACCCTCGTGGATAGGTGGTGGGTCCCTAGCCTTCATCTTTTGCAGGTATTTTTTATATTTTCCAAAAAGTTGCTCCGTGAAGTTTCAGGTCATTCTGAGAACTTTTGTTTCTGCACATAAATAACACCATGGTAATTCTGCTGAAAACAGCGTCAGTCCGGGTTAGTTCCATTCAAATCATGCAAGTTATAGTCCAAAACAATGGCAAAAGTGTTTGGAAAAGCAGATACGACGGAGACGTATCAACTCCCCCAAGCTTAAACCTTTTCTTGTCCTCAAGAAATTCAGTTGACAAACTGAAAGTGATAAAGAAAAACTTTTACAAACTCTGTTTGCTCTTGTTGTTGTAAATATGTAAAGCCAGCATTCAAGTTTTCAGCAAAGATTATAACTAACCACATTCACAATAACGCTTAGGTCTCAAGTTTACTCATATCAATGGCATAATCAACTAGCGAGCAATAATAATAAATCTCGGATGACAACACTTTCTCGAAACAATCATAATATCATATAACAAGATGGTATCTCGCTAGCCCTTTTTGAGACCGCAAAACATAAATGCAGATCACCTTTAAAGATCAAGGACTGACTAGACATTGTAATTAATGGTAAAAGAGATCCAGTCAAGTCATACTCAATGTAAACTAACGGTAATGAATACAAATGACAGCGGTGCTCTCCATCTGGTGCTTTTTGATAAGAGGATGATGACTCAACATAAAAGTAAATAGATAGGCCTTTCGTAGAGGGAAGCATGGATTTGTAGAGGTGCCAGAGCTCGGTTTTGAAATAGATGTGAATAATATTTTGAGCGGTATTGTGATGCCCGGATAATCATGCTACAGTAATATCACGTTAACGGTGCCATGTCACCCCGGTTACTGTTGCTAATCTCGCTTTGGATCAAAAACTTTTCAAATTCAAAAGTTTAAATAAATGTCAGACGTCAAAACTTTTCAAAAGCTAAAACAAAATGTTCGGGAGGTGCCATATTTTGCATAAGTAAATATGGTGTAATAAACACATTTTTATAAAATGCCTAAGTATTTTAAAATGATTTAAAACAAAAAAGAAAATACAAAAAAAAGAAAACAAAAGTGAAACAACAGAACCCCCCCCCCCCCCCCGCTGGGCCAAGTGGCCCAGCTAGCCTTTGCCGGCCAGGCCGGCCCGCTCCCGCACGCCCGCTGGCCTATTTGGCTAACCCCCGAAACCCTAACTGCTACCCCCACTCCCTCGACCCCCACTCTGCTCGATCCCCTTCCCCCATCTGGATCGGGCCACGTCCCGACCCCTGGCGCTCGCCCCTCCCGACCCCGCGCTCCCCGACACCGGCGCCCGTTCCCAGCGCCGCCCCGCTGCAGCTGTGGCTCACGGCCTCGACGTGCCGTCGCCGACACCCGTCGCCTCCCCGACCCCGAACCAGCGCACCGCCACCTCGACATCGTCGCTCTGGGCCTCGTCCCCGACCGCGCCGTCATCGGACTCCCTCGTCACCGTCGCCGTCGTCTGCCTCGTCCCCGCTGTCGTCGGACCACCTCGACCCTCCCTGAGCCCACTGCCGTCTCCCTACAACCCCGCCGTGAGCCTCGTCCGCCCCTCTTCTCTCCCCGTTACCAGATCCGGCCCGCGCTCGCACCCACGACACCTGCGCGTGCCCTGCTGCTCGCATCCCGCGCCATCGCCGCCGTTCACGCTCACTGCCCGGTGGCCATGCCCGCACCTCGCCCACGCGCCCCGCTCACCTGCCGCAGCTCCCGCGGCTGGCCGCGCCCCTGGCCGCGCGCCAGGCCCTAGGCCGCGCCACGCCGGTGCCTCTGATGCGTCATCGAGGCCATGGCCTGCCCCCCGCACCCGGGTTCGCCCCTCCTCGGGCACGGACGCCCACGTCCACAGCACCCTGCGCTCGTCGACCCGCCACCACCGCCACCTTGGGCCGCCGCTCACCGCTGCTGACCGCTGCTGGCGCCTCGCCGCGCCCAGACGGGCTCCGGCCTCAACGGGCGCCCACGCCCACGCCCCGCGCCCGTTAACCCTGTTGGCCCGCTGGCCCTATGACAAGTGGGGCCTCAAGCCCCCAGAACGTTAAGAAAGGGGAAACAAAAATAATAAAAATATAATAAATAAATAATAAAATTAATTAATTAATTAATTAACTAATTAATCAACTTAATTAATTCTAATTAAATTAACTAATTAAGATTAATTAATCTAATGACTAATCAACATGATTAACTACTGTTAATTAACTAACAGAGTATGACAGTGCCCCCCCTAATTAAATCCTGATTAGGTTAATTAGAATTGGTTAACTAAAATGTGTCAATAACCAGTGGGACCCACTGGTCAGGTTGACCAGTCAACCCATGTTGACTGCTGACATCAGCATGACATCATGCTGATGTCATAAATCCAATTTCGAATTAAAATAATTAGATAAATGCTAAAAATGATTTAAATCTTTTAAAATCAATATAAAATAACCTGTAGCTCGGATGGAAAAACTTTGTACATGGAAGTTGCTCAGAACGACGAGATGAATCCGGATACGTAGCTCGTTCGTCTGCCACGCATCCCTAGCATAGCAAACACACAACTTTCCCCCTCCGGTTCATTTGTCCGAAAACGCGAAACACTGGGAATACTTTCCCGGATGTTTTCCCCCTTCACCAGTACCACCTCGTACCGTGTTAGGGCACACCTAGCATCACACTTTGTCATATCATGCATTTGTTTGCATTATATTTATTGTTTCTTCCCCCTCTTCTCTCGCTAGACACCGAGACCGACGCCGCTGCTACCCAGTACGACTATGGTGTTGACGACCCCTCTCTCTTGCCAAAGCAACTAGGCAAGCCCCCCCTTGATCACCAGATTCGCCTACTCCTCTCTATACTGCTTGCATTAGAGTAGTGTAGCATGTTACTGCTTTCCGTTAATCCTATCCTGATGCATAGCTTGTCCTTGCTACTACTGTTGTTACCTTTACCTGCAATCCTAATGCTTAGTATAGGATGCTAGTTTATCATCAGTGGCCCTACACTCTTGTACGTCTGCCATGCTATACTACTGGGCCGTGATCACTTCGGGAGGTGATCACGGGCATATACTATATACTTTACACTGTTACAACCGGTGATACTATTTGGAGATGGGGGCTGAAGGGGCAGGTGGCTCCATCCAAGTAGTGGTGGGCCTGAGTTCCCGACGGCCCCCGACTGTTACTTTGAGGCGGAGCAACAGGGCAGGTTGAGACCACCTAGGAGAGAGGTGGGCCTGGCCCTGGTCGGCGTCCGTGGTTATATCAAAATAACACGCTTAACGAGATCTTGGTATTTGATCTGAGTCTGGCTACTGGCCTATACGCACTAACCATCTACGCGGGGACAGTTATGGGCACTCGACGTCGTGGTATCAGCCGAAGCCTTCGTGACGTCAGCGACTGAGCGGCGCGCGCCGGGTTGGACTGGAACGCCTACTCTTGTATAAGGGAGGCTAGGTATGCTCACCGGCCGCGTACGCAACATGCAGGTGTGCAATGGGTGATGGGCCTAGACCCCTGCGCCATATGATTTAGACCGGCGTGCTGACCTCTCTGTTGTGCCTTGGTAGGGCTGCGACGTGTTGATCTTCCGAGGTCGGGCATGACCCAGAAAGTGTGTCCGGCCAAATGGGATCAAGCGTGTTGGGTTATGTGGTGCACCCCTGCAGGGAAGTTTATCTATTCGAATAGCCGTGATCTTCGGTAACAGGACGACTTGGAGTTGTACCTTGACCTTATGACAACTAGAACCGGATACTTAATAAAACACACCCTTCCAAGTGCCAGGTATAACCCGGTGACCGCTCTCTAACAGGGCAACAAGGAGAGGATCACCGGGTAGGATTATGCTATGCGATGCTACTTGGTGAACTTACCATCTACTCTCTTCTTCTGCTGCAAGATGGAGGTTACCAGAAGCGTAATCTTCGATAAAACTAGCTATCCCCCTCTTATTCCGGCATTCTGCAGTTCAGTCCACATATGATACCCTTATTCCATTTGATACCAATGCATACATATGTAGTGTAGCTCCTTGCTTGCGGGTACTTTGGATGAGTACTCACGGTTGCTTTTCTCCCCCTTTTCCCCTTTCCTATACCCGTTTGCTGCGAACATACGTCGGAGCCCAGGAGCCAGACGCCACCGTCGATGACGACTACTACTACTCGGGAGGTGCCTACTACTACGTGCAACCCGCTGACGACGACCAGGAGTAGTTTAGGAGGATCCCAGGCAGGAGACCTGCGCCTCTTTCGATCTGTATCCCAGTTTGTGCTAGCCTTCTTAAGGCAAACTTGTTCACTTATGTCTGTACTCAGATATTGTTGCTTCCGCTGACTCGTCTATGATCGAGCTCTTGTATTCGAGCCCTCGAGGCCCCTGGCTTGTAATATGATGCTTGTATGACTTATTTTTATGTGTAGAGTTGTGTTGTGATATCTTCCCGTGAGTCCCTGATATTGATCGTACACGTTTGCGTGTATGATTAGTGTATGATTGAATCGGGGGCGTTACAGGTATACTTTCATTGTCAACATAACAACCAAGATATGGCGATATCTTCCATGCTACACACATTATAGGCGGTTCCCAAATAGAATGGTAAAGTTTATACTCCCCCTTCCACCAACAAGCATCAATCCATGGCTTGCTTGAAACAACAAGTGCCTCCAACTAACAAGAGTCCCAGGAGGAGTTTTGTTTGCAATTATTTTGATTTAGTTTGCATAAAGCATGGGACCGGGCATCCCGGTGACCAGCCATTTTTCTCGTGAGTGAGGAGCGGAGTCCACTCCTCTTGAGAATAACCCGCCTAACATGGAAGATACAGACAGCCCTAGTTGATACATGAGCTATTCAAGCATACAAAACAAGATATTTATTTGAAGGTTTAGAGTTTGGCACATACAAATTTACTTGGAACGGCAGGTAGATACCGTATATAGGTAGGTATGGTGGACTCATATGGAATAACTTTGGGGTTTAAGGGATTGGATGCACAGGCAGTATTCCCGCTTAGTACAGGTGAAGGCTAGCAAAAGACTGGGAAGTGACTAGCTAGAGAGCGATAACAGTCATGAACATGCATTAAAATTAATCAACACCGAATGCAAGAATGAGTAGGATATAATCCACCATGACCATAAATATCGTGAAGGCTATGTTGATTTTGTTTCAACTACATGCGTGAACATGCGCCAAGTCAAGTCACTTAAATCATTCAGAGGAGGATACCACCCTATCATACCACATCACATCCATTTTAATAACATGTTGGCACGCAAGGTAAACCATTATAAGCTCGTAGCTAATCAAGTATGGCACAAGAAACTATGATCTCTAGTTGTCATTGCAAACATGTTTATTCATAATAGGCTGAATCAGGAATGATGAACTAATCATATTTACAAAAACAAAAGAGGTCGAGTTCATACCAGCTTTTCTCATCTCAGTCAGTCTATCATATATCGTCATAATTGCCTTTCACTTGCATGACCGAACGATGTGAATAATAATAATAGTGCGCGTGCATTGGACTAAGCTGGAATATGCAAGCATTCAATAAACATGAGAAGACAAGGCAATATGGGCTCTTTTATCAGATCAACAATAATGCATATAAGAGCCACTTCAACAATTTAACCATGGTCTTCTCCGATCGACCCCCAAAGAAAAGAAAAGAAATAAAACTATTTACACGGGAAAGCTCCCAACAAGTAAAAGAAGAACAAGAAATCTTTTTGGGTTTTCTTTTTAATTACTACTACAAGCATGGAGAGTAAACTAATTAAAAGGTACAACTATTTTTTTTGTTTTTCTTAAGGTTTATCAAACACACAAGAAGAAAGCATAAAAAGGGAAGTAAACTAGCATGGATGATACAATGAAAAAGTATGAGCACCGACATCTAGCAATGAGTGCGTGAACATAAATGTAATGTCAGTGAGAAATACGTACTCCCCCAAGCTTAGGCTTTTGGCCTAAGTTGGTCTATGGCCACGGCTGGCCTGGCGGATATCCATAGTTAAAGTTGGGGTCATACTGAGGTGCAGTGGCTATCGCCTCCTGAGCTGCAACGTGACGACGAGCGGCCTCCGCTCTCCTCTCGTACTCATCTGCCTCCTCTCTGGTAATAACATATCTTCCTTTTGCCTAATAATCAAAGAAGGCAGGAGCAGGGAGAGTAATACGGACAGCACGCCGTCTGTCAAAGATTAGTCGGTATTGGAGAGGTGATTCATTCCTCTCAACAAACTGGTGGTGAATCATAGCATTAAAGTCTAGGTAAGCAGGAGGTAATTCAATATCATCTTCATGTATGGCTATACCAAGAAAATTAGCTATGCGGGTTGCATAAATTCCACCAAAGAAATCTCCATTAAGTCTATTAAGATGCAACCTACGTGCAACAATCGCTCCCAAATTATAAGATTTGTCTCCTAACACAACACTCCTAAGAATACTGAGGTCAGGAACACACATATGACATGCTTCATCTTTACCATTAATGCATCTACCTATGAAGAGAGCAAAATAATGTATAGCAGGAAAATGAATGCTCCCTATGGTAGCTTGTGTTATATCTCTAGATTCCCCCACAGTTATACTAGCAAGAAAATCTCTAAATTTAGATTTGTGAGGATCCCTGATACTACCCCATTGTGGAAGTTTGCAAGCAGTGGTAAAATCCTCTAAGTCCATAGTGTAAGAATTTTCATAAAGATCAAACAGGACAGTTGGAGAATTATGTGAAGTTGAAAATTCGAACCTCCTCACAAAGGAACTAGTGAGATAGTGATACTGGCTGCACTTCTCTTCCTCAAAGCTCACAAGATCAGCGTTATGCAAATATGCGTTAAATTCTTCCTTAATTCCCGCTCGATCCATAAAGTTCTCAGAAGGCCATTCACAAGGACGCACTGGAGCGTCTCTTGGTGGCTCTTCATCAGCATCACGCATTGCAAGCCTAGGTCCTTGCTTTCTTGAAGAACCACCTTGGAACATTTTCCTAAGCATATTTCTTCCTCTGAAAAATTCTGAATTTTTTTAGTAACTTCAAAATAAAAGTAAACCAAACTCAATAATATTGATAGCAACTACTCCTACAAGTGCCTAGAGCCTATATCATGCATCAAAACTACTTGGAACCATATAAATTTGACATGCAAGCTCAAGAACAGGGTCACCTAAGCAGCAACAATTTGCAATGAATAAAGCACTAGAACAAAAACTAATTGGACCAATGGAGGAGTCACATACCAAGGAACAATGTCCCCAAGCAGTTTTGTGAGAGGTGCTTTGAGCAAGGAGATCGAAAATGGCAGCAAAATGAGCTTGGACTCGGGTTTGAGGTGGTTATTCGTGTTTGTGGGAGGAAGAATGAGTGTGTGAGTGAAAGGATAAGTGGAGGAGGGCCACCGTGGGCCCACAAGGCAGGGGGCGCTCCCAGGGGGTAGGGCACGCCCTCCACCCTAGTGGGCAGGTGGGTGACCCCCTGTCGTGTTCTCAGTGCCAAATATTCTCAAATATTCTAGAAAAAATCATATTTAAATTTCAGGGTATTTGGAGAACTTTTATTTTTGGGGTATTTTTATATTGCACGGATAATCAGATAACACACAGAAAAATACTATTTTTATTTTATTTAATATAAATAACAGAAAGTAAAAGTGGGGTACAGAAGGTTATGCCTTCTAGTTTCATCCATCTCATGCTCATCAAAAGGAATCCACTAACAAGGTTGATCAGGTCATGTTAACAAACTCATTCCGAATAACATGGAACCGGAGAAATTTCGAATAACACTATGTTACCTCAACGGGGATATGCACATCCCCAATAATAAGAATATCATATTTCTTCTTGACAGTAGGAAGAGGAAATTCAAAACCTCCAAATATAATTGATGGAATTTTTCCAATAGAGTTGATACTGTGGACTTGAGGTTGTTTCCTCGGAAAGTGTACCATATGCTCATTACCATTAACATGAAAACTGAAATTGCCTTTAGTGCAATCAATAACAGCCCCTGCAGTATTCAAAAAAGGTCTTCCAAGAATAATAGACATACTATCTGTAACACCCTCGATGCGACTATATCTCCCACGTGTCGAGGCACGACTTAGAGGCATAATCGCATTGAAGGCATATGTCGCAAGTTAGGCAATCTTCACAAGACCCCATGTAATATAAATCATAAAGGGGAGATAACATAGTTGGCTTACACTCGCCACGTCAATCAAGTACATAAATAACATTACATCAACCAAACACTCATGGCCCGACTACGGCGCCAAAATAAAAGATAACCCAACATGCGACACGGTCCCGATCACCCCCAACTGGGCACCACTACTGATCATCAGGAAAGGAAACATAGTAACGTTGAGAGTCCTCGTCGAACTCCCACTTGAGCTCAAGCGCGTCTCCTGGAGCGGAATCATCAGGCCCTGCATCTGGTATTATAGTAATCTGTGAGCCACAGGGACTCAGCAATCTCGCACCCTCACGATCAAGACTATTTAAGCTTATAGGTATGGCAAGGTAAATATATGTGGAGCTGCAGCAAGCGACTAGCAAATATGGTGGCTAACTTATCCGCAAAAGAGAGCGAGAAGAGGAGGCAAAGCGCGAGCGAGAAACTAGAGAACAACCTGCGCAAGCATTACTCCAACACCGTGTCCACTTCCCGGACTCCGCCGAGAAGAGGCCATCACGGTAACACACTCAGTTGATTCATTTTAATTAAGTTAAGGTTCAAGTTATCTACAACCGGACATTAACAAATTCCCATCTGCCCATAACCGCGGGCACGGCTTTCGAAAGTTCAAATCCCTGCAGGGGAGTCCCAACTTAGCCCATGACAAGCTCTCACGGTCAACGAAGGAATAGACCTCGTCCCAAGACGTTCCGATCAGACTCGGTATCTCGGTTCTTCAAGACACTTCGACAGGTTAAAACAAGACCAGCAACACCGCCCGAATGTGCCGACAAATCCCGATAGGAGCTGCACATATCTCGTTCTCAGGGCACACTCAGATGAGCAAGACGTCGGGTAGGCTAGCCCAGAGTTGCCCCTGGTAGCCCCAGACATCGCTCGGTGGGACCAACACTCAGAGGAGCACTGGCCCGGGGGGGGGGGTTAAAATAAGATGACCCTTGAGTCTGCAGAACCCAAGGGAAAGAAAAGGCTAGGTGGCAAATGGTAAAACCAAGGTTGGGCATTGCTGGAAAAGCTTTAATCAAGGCGAACTATCAAGGGGTTCCCATTATAACCCAACCGCGTAAGGAACGCAAAATCCGGGAACATAACACCGATATGACGGAAACTAGGGCGGCAAGAGTGGAACAAAACACTAGGCGAGAGGCCGAGCCTTCCACCCTTTACCAAGTATATAGATGCATTAAGATAACAGATAATATAATGATATCCCAACAAGTAAATAAATGTTCCAACAAGGAACGGCCTTCAATCTTCACCTGCAACTAGCAACGCTATAAGAGGGGCTGAGCAAAGCGGTAACATAGCCAATCAACGGTTTGCTAGGACATGGTGGGTTAGAGGTTTGACATGGCAATTTGGGAGGCTTGAAAGCAAGTGGTAGGCATCGTAGCATTGGCATAGCAAAAGAGCGAGCAAACTAGCATAGCAAAGATAGTAGTGATTTCGAGGGTACGATCATCTTGCCTGCACAGTTGTCAGAGTTGACTGGATCCTCGAAAGCAAACTCAACGGGCTCCTCGTTAGCGAACTCGTCTCCCGGCTCTACCCAACAAGACAAACAAGCAACAAGGACACAATCAACCACGTGCAAGGAACAAACACTATAATGCAATGATGATATGCTATGCGGGATGCATATGCAAGATGTGACAGGAAATGCAAGAACCTGGCCTCAACTTGGAAATCCAAGTGTGCCACTGGAAAGATGAGATGAAATCGCTTGAAAACGATAAAAAGAACGCCGGAAATGGAGCTAAGGTTTGAAAATGGCAAGCGATTCAAATATGACACCGGTCTGCGATTTACAGCAAGTAGCCAACTAAATGCAATGAGATGAACATGCTACAGCACCCAAACATGACAACAAAACACATGGCAGGGATGCATTCAAGATGCTTCACAAAAGTCTAGCACTGAGCTACGGCCAAATCATCCATTAACAAGTTCAAACAAGCATGGAAAAAATGCATATGGCAAACAGATTTCAGACTTAGTGAAATCAACACTTGTCTGGAATTTCAGATCAGGTAGCACTCTTCGGAGAAACAAAACTACATGCTACAGGACCTGAACATGACAAAGTAAAACATGGCATGGAGCTAATCAAAGAGCTTAACAAAAGTCCCTTAGTGACCTTGAGCCAAAAGGGATCAGAAAATACAATTGCAAGCATGTGAACATAGCAAAAAACATAATCAGTTTCATACTTAGTGAAAACTGGCACATGCTGAAACATAACTTAAGTAGGCATGTTTACGAGCTCGATGCACTCACTACGGTGCAAGTCATGACAAGATAAGCATACATCTACCAAGAACACACAAAATGCAAGCTGTACATGGCAAGAACAATAGCATAGCATGCATGGATCAACTTCAACATCATCGGCAAAATTGCAAACAAGTTGCCAATCTGCCAAGATTCACGAAGTAGCAAAAGTAGAGCTCGATTGACTCAAGCTAGGGTGCTCCATAATTGCAAACAAAGGCACGGATGGATAGAGCACTACAAGATTAACAAAACATCCTTACTGATCATCCTCAAAAGATGCACAGATCACTAGGAAACAACATGAACATATGGCATCATGAGATAAACAGATCAAGGACTTAGTGGAAAAGCTAAGTCCCTAAAAACAGAGTTACCAAGTGCACCACTTTGCAAGCTTGTACTAGTCACCACACACATCACAAAAATACATGGGTTGCACCTATGGAAAGATGACAAAACCCTTAACAAAACACATGTAGAACATCAGGGCATATCATGCACACATTAATCATGGCAAAAATGACAAAAAGCTAAATGGAGTAGCAGATCTGACAATTATCTCAAGTAGCCTCCTTCTAACAGAATTTCGGGCATCAAGATGAACTCAAATGAAAATGATGCAATGGAATGAAATGATGTACTCTCTGAGATGAACATTTTGATATGCTATATGCCCAAATCGGAGCTACGGATGCAAAGTTACGAGGCTAAGAACAGGAGCACTTGGGCTAGGAAAAATCCAGGGACTTAGAAGAAATTTACCCCGCACGGATCTAGGGTTTACTGTTCATGACACGCGAACCGAGGACGGAATCCGGTGAGGTGGCGGCTGCTCCGGCGAGGTGGAGTCGAGGGGGAGGCGAGGCCGACGAGATCCGGGCACCGGGGGCTCCCCTCCGGCCGGATCTAGCCGGATCCAGCCGGGCGGCGAAGAAACGGCGGCGGGGCGGCGAGCTCGGCCTTGGCGGGGGGCGGCGGAGCTGTGGCGGCACGGCGCCGGCGCGGTGGCGGCGGGGAATGGCGAGCGG
Source organism: Triticum urartu (assembly GCF_056163025.1). Taxonomy (NCBI): domain Eukaryota; kingdom Viridiplantae; phylum Streptophyta; class Magnoliopsida; order Poales; family Poaceae; genus Triticum; species Triticum urartu. Next base: position 221,297,817 of record NC_141874.1, on the reverse strand, counting down.
TGCGGGAGGAGGAGAAGGGTCGGGCGGCGGCGCGCGCGGATGGGCCCGCGGGGGCCCTGCCTGGGCTCGGCGGGCTTCGGCGGGAGGAGGTGGCTGCGCGCGACGTGGCGCTCTGCCAGTGGCCGCGGGTGGCGGTGCGGCATGTCCGGCGGCGGCGGGGAGATTTTTAGGGTTTGGGAACGAAGGAGATCCGGATTTGGAATGGGGGGGGTGTATAAATAGGCATAGAGGGAGCTAGAAGAGTCCAAATGAGGTGCGGTTTTTGGCCACACGATCGTGATCGAACGATCTAGATGATGGAGAAGGCTTAGGTGGGTTTTGGGCCAAATTGGAAGGGGGTTGGGCTGCAACACACACGAGGCCTTTTCGGTCCCTCGGTTAACCGTTGGAGTATCAAACGAAGTCCAAATGATACGAAACTTGACAGGCGGTCTACCGGTAGTAAACCAAGGCCGCTTGGCAAGTCTCGGTCCAATCCGGAAATGTTTAATCCCCACACACGAAAGAAAGCTAGAAATGGCCACCGGAGGAGAACGAAGCCCCAGAATGCAAAACGGACAATGGGGAAAAAGCTCGAATGCATGAGACGAACACGTATGCAAATGCAATGCACATGATGAGATGATATGAGATGCATGACAACGATAACAACACAGGGAGACAAAGACCCGAACCCGAGAAAATAAATTAACTTAACACCGGACACGGCAAGAGTTGGAGTACAAATTGGGAAAGTTACATCCGGGGTGGTACAACACTCCACCACTACGAAAGGATCTCGTCCCGAGATCTAGGACTGAAAGAACACTGGGTACTCAGAACGGAGGTGATCCTCGCGTTCCCAGGTAGCTTCACGGTCGGAATGGTGTGACCACTTGACTTTGAAAAATTTGATTGACTTGTTGCGAGTCTTGCGTTCAGTCTCTTCAAGAATAGCAACTGGGTGCTCACGATAGGAGAGATCTTCTTGGAGCTCAATTTCCTCGAAGTTGATGGTGCGGTCAGGAGTCTTGAAGCACTTTCGGAGCTGAGAGACATGGAACACGTCATGAACATTTGCAAAGTTTGAAGGAAGCTCGAGTTGATAGGCGAGGTCGCCTCTCTTGCTGACAATCTTGAAAGGTCCCACGTATCTAGGGGCAAGCTTCCCTTTGATACCAAAGCGACGAGTACCTTTCATAGGAGAGACGCGGAGGTAAACATGATCTCCGATCTCGAAAGCCAAATCACGGTGCTTACTATCATAGTAACTCTTCTGACGGGATTGGGCTGCTTTGAGGTTATCATGAATGAATTTGCACATTTCTTCTGCCTCTGTGATTAAGTCATTACCCAAAAGCTGACGTTCACCGGTTTCAGACCAGTTGAGAGGGGTACGACACTTCCTGCCATATAGAATTTCAAATGGGGCCTTGCCCGAACTTGCTTGAAAACTGTTGTTGTAGGAGAATTCAGCATAAGGAAGACAATCCTCCCACTTCATGCCGAAGGAGATCACACAAGCCCTGAGCATATCTTCAAGAATCTGGTTGACACGCTCGACTTGACCGCTAGTTTGAGGATGGAAAGCTATGCTGAAGCGGATGTTGGTGCCCATGGCCTTCTGAAAAGAATCCCAAAACTTGGATGTAAAGATGCTGCCACGGTCTGAAGAGATCACTTGAGGAATACCGTGCAGAGAGACAATACGAGAGGTATAGAGTTCCGCCAATTGAGCTGAAGTGATCGACTCTTTGATAGGCAGAAAGTGAGCCACTTTAGTGAGTTTGTCGATGACAACGAATATAGCATCATTGCCACGCTTGGACTTTGGAAACCCAGTCATGAAGTCCATTTCAATGTGGTCAAACTTCCATTCTGGAATGGCAAGAGGTTGGAGGAGACCAGCTGGCCTTTGATGTTCTGCCTTCACTCTTCTGCAGACATCACATTCATTCACGAATTGAGCAATCTCGCACTTCATTCGAGTCCACCAATAAGCTTGCTTAAGGTCCTGATACATCTTCGTGCTCCCAGGGTGGATGGAGAGGAGAGAATTGTGAGCCTCGTTCATGATCACTTTACGAAGGTCACCTTTGGGTACCACAATACGATCCTCGAAGAAGAGAGTATCCTTGTCATCAAGGCAGTAGCACTTGTACTTGGGTTGACTCTTGGCAATCCCAATCTTCACCTTTTTCACCATAGCATGAAGAAGCTGGGCTTGGCGAATCTGATCTTCCAAGGTAGGAGATACTTGAAGGTTGGCGAGGAAACCTTGAGGAACAACTTGCAGATTAAGTTTGCGGAAGGCTTCACAAAGCTCGGGTTGATAAGGCTTGAGAATCAGACTGTTGCAGTAAGCCTTTCTGCTCAATGCGTCAGCAATCACATTGGCCTTGCCTGGAGTATACTCGATACTTGGATTATACTCTTGAATCATTTCGACCCATCGAGTCTGCCTGAGGTTGAGATTAGGCTGAGTGAAGATGTACTTGAGACTCTTGTGATCAGTGAAAATATCCACTTTTCTTCCCAATAGAAGATGTCTCCAAGTCAAAAGAGCATGCACAACTGCTGCCAACTCGAGATCATGAGTGGGGTAGTTCTTCTCATTAGGCTTCAACTGGCGAGAGGTATAAGCAACAACTTTCTTCTCTTGCATCAAAACTGCGCCAAGACCTTGGAGAGAGGCATCACAAAAGACCTCGTACGGCTTGGATTCATCAGGCGGAGTCAGAACTGGAGCAGTGATCAATTTCTCTTTCAAAGTGTTGAAAGCAATGTCACACTCCGGAGACCAAACGTACTTGACGTGCTTCTAGAGAAGATTAGAGAGAGGCTTCGCGATCTTAGAAAAGTTTTCAACGAATCTTCGGCAATAGCTTGCGAGACCGAGGAAGCTATGGAGTTGCTTCACGTTCTGAGGAGGTTCCCAATTCACAATTGTAGACACCTTCTCAGGATTCACGGCAATGCCCTTGGCAGAGATGATATGACCAAGATAAAGAACCTCATCGAGCCAAAATTCACACTTGGAGAACTTGGCGTAGAAGTGATGTTCCCTGAGCTTATCAAGAACTAAACGCAAGTGCTTGGCATGATCTTCCTTGTTCTTGGAGAAAACCAGAATGTCGTCGAGATAGACCAAAACGAAGTCATTGGTGTAGGCGTTGAAGATGAAGTTCATCATGCGAGAGAACGTCGGAGGAGCGTTGACGAGGCCAAAAGACATGACAGTGTATTCATATGAACCATAGCTTGTCCTGAAAGCCGTCTTAGTAATATCTTGCTCACAGATTCGAATATGATGATAACCCATACGGAGATCAAGCTTGGAGAATACTTGGGCACCTTTGAGTTGTTCGAACAGCTCATTGATGTTGGGAAGTGGGTATTTGTTCTTGATGGTCTTCTTGTTCAATGGACGGTAATCAACACAAAGTCGGTCCATTCCATCCTTATTCTTCACAAAAAGAACACCACAACCCCACGGAGAAGAACTAGGCCGGATGAGACCCATTTTCTCTTGAATATTGAGTTGCTTCTTCAGCTCCTTCAACTCTTCAGGTCCGAGCTTGTAAGGACGCTTGCACACAGGTTCCGTGCCAGGCTCAAGATCAATAACGAATTCAACTGGCCGGTGCGGAGGCATTCCTGGAAGCTCTTCTGGAAAGACGTCTTGATATTCGCAAACGAGTGGAATCTGAGAGATAGCATCCAATTCACCCTTCTCATTGAGAGAAAACAGACGGATGGTATCATCACGAGCGGCAAAGACAATTACATCCTCAGACGAATGAGTCAATTGAATCTGCCTGGCTGCACAATCAAGCTGAGCCTTGTGCTTAGAAAGCCAATCCATTCCGAGAATAAGATCAATATCCGAGTTACCAAGAACCATAGGAGAAGAAAGAAATTTGTAATCGCCCAACATGATAGTAACATCCGGAGCCATCATTTTGGTGTTCATGAACAAACCCGGAGAAGAAACCGCTATCGGCTTAGGCAAATCAATAGTATGCACATCATGCATAGATGCAAAAGGCTTCGATAAAAATGATAACGATGCACCAGTGTCAAAAAGAACTCTTGCGGGAATGTCATTAACGGGAAGGTCACCCATGATCACATCTGGTGAGTCCTCTGCCTGAGCTGCATTCAGCAAGTTAACCTTGGCAGACTTGGTGTTATGCTTGACCATAGCTGTACTTGCCGATCTGACAGGAGGAGGAGGAGGAAGACGCCTCTGGTTGGAACACTTGTTGGCATAGTGACCCTTCTGTTGGCACTTGTTGCACGTGACCTCTGAAAGCGGACGGTGATACAGAGCACTCGATCTTGGAGCTTGAGACGAAGTCTTGTTCTGAAAGCCAGGGTTGGGTGGGTGGGAAGATTCACTGCCACCTTTGCTCTTCTGCTGATACGGCTGACGGAACAGAGGAGGAGGAAGCCAATACTTTTGCTGCTTGGCCACTTGAGTAGAGGAAGAAGGAGTAACATCTCTGACTTGCTTCTTGGAAGCATCACACCTCAATTGAGCAGCCTCTTACTTCAATGCCATGTTGTAGAACTCATCGTATCTCAAGGGCTCGAAGAGAACAAGAGCTAGCTGAATTTCTTCTCTGAGACCACCCCTGAACTGATATATCATGCTCTTCTCATCAGGGACGTCCTGCTTGGCAAAGCAGGCGAGCTTCTGGAACAACTTGTTCTAATCATAGACATACAAAGAGCCTTGCTTCAGGTTGAGGAATTCCTCACGCTTGCTTTCAACCACGCTTTGAGGAATATGATGAGCTCGGAAATCTTGACGGAATTCATCCCAAGTGATAACACGTCCACCTCTGGAGTCCTTGTACTGCTGGAACCATTCTGCAGCTTGATCTTTGAGTTGGAAGGAAGCGAACTTAACAAAGTCCTCAGGCCTGACGTTACTGCACTTGAAATGCTTGCACAGATCCACTAGCCAATTGTCAGCATCGGTTGCCTCAACACAATTGCTGAAAGTCTTAGGCCCATTAGCAAGGAACTGGTTGAGTGTAGCAAAGTGATTCTGATTGTTGCCTTGGTTCCCTTGGTTGCCTTGATTGCGCTCTTGAAGAATTTGCATGATCAACTGTGTGTTTGCATTGGTTGCGGCCATCACAGCTTGCCATGCCTCCGGAGGAGGTGGAGGTGGTGGCGGATCAGGATTCAGAGTCGTGCGCATTGGAGGAGCCATCCTGAAGAGGTTGACCACCATTAGCACATTGATAGACAAATATTGAAGTTGAATCCAACGGAATGAAAATTGCAACATATAGTCTTCACATCCGCACCAAATGAACGAAAGCATTTCTCTTGAAATGGTCACATATCCATTAATTGAGAAGCCACGTAGAATTAAGGTAGAGAAATAAATCAACAAGGTACGGATCAAGAACGAGTAATCGGTAAGAAATCCCAATCTCAAACCAATATCCGTGGAAGAAGAACTAGAGCTACAAGAATTCCCACCTATGAAACTCCCGAACCTTTCCGATTATGCAATCAGGTGTTGGGGATACAGGGGAAGCATAATATCTCACCCAAACTAGCAAATCCTACATCCAACTGTATCCATCCTTCAACACATAACCAAGAAAAACTTCGGAAACCATCTACCTCAACCTTCGAAAAGCATCCGTTATCTAAGTTATGGCGATACTCCCGAACTCCCGCCCCAGTACTAGGTGGCATCGAGGTTATCTCACCAACGAACTGCATAAAAGAGATTTTCGATGTCGGCGTACTAAACTCAGGTATTCTAGAACTGCAACGATAAAATTATGATGACAACATCTCAGAGCTCAACTCCCCGGGAAACTTCCACTAAACCCCTGACAGGAGGCATCAAGTCAATGTTCTCATCATAAAACCATCGGAACGATTCCAAGATACCCGCGTGATCCTAATTTTTTTTTGTGAAATTTGAGAAGAGAAGAGTCAAAACTCAACGTCGGATGCCTTACCAGAGCGATGAGGAGACTGGGAAGTAAAAAGAATTCCTAAACTCTCAGATATATAATTCCTAAATGACTCAAAACATTTTTCTAGACACAACTCGGCCGCTAAAAACGATCAAGCAATGGGGCTCCTAAGGTCGGGGAAGGCTCTGATTACCAACTTGTAACACCCTCGATGCGACTATATCTCCCACGTGTCGAGGCACGACTTAGAGGCATAATCGCATTGAAGGCATATGTCGCAAGTTAGGCAATCCTCACAAGACCCCATGTAATATAAATCATAAAGGGGAGATAACATAGTTGGCTTACACTCGCCACGTCAATCAAGTACATAAATAACATTACATCAACCAAACACTCATGGCCCGACTATGGCGCCAAAATAAAAGATAACCCAACATGCGACACGGTCCCGATCACCCCCAACTGGGCACCACTACTGATCATCAGGAAAGGAAACATAGTAACGTTGAGAGTCCTCGTCGAACTCCCACTTGAGCTCAAGCGCGTCTCCTGGAGCGGAATCATCAGGCCCTGCATCTGGTATTATAGTAATCTGTGAGCCACAGGGACTCAGCAATCTCGCACCCTCGCGATCAAGACTATTTAAGCTTATAGGTATGGCAAGGTAAATATATGTGGAGCTGCAGCAAGCGACTAGCAAATATGGTGGCTAACTTATCCGCAAAAGAGAGCGAGAAGAGGAGGCAAAGCGCGAGCGAGAAACTAGAGAACAACCTGCGCAAGCATTACTCCAACACCGTGTCCACTTCCCGGACTCCGCCGAGAAGAGGCCATCATGGTAACACACTCAGTTGATTCATTTTAATTAAGTTAAGGTTCAAGTTATCTACAACCGGACATTAACAAATTCCCATCTGCCCATAACCGCGGGCACGGCTTTCGAAAGTTCAAATCCCTGCAGGGGAGTCCCAACTTAGCCCATGACAAGCTCTCACGGTCAACGAAGGAATAGACCTCGTCCCAAGACGTTCCGATCAGACTCGGTATCTCGGTTCTTCAAGACACTTCGACAGGTTAAAACAAGACCAGCAACACCGCTCGAATGTGCCGACAAATCCCGATAGGAGCTGCACATATCTCTTTCTCAGGGCACACTCAGATGAGCAAGACGTCGGGTAGGCTAGCCCAGAGTTGCCCCTGGTAGCCCCGGACATCGCTCGGTGGGACCAACACTCAGAGGAGCACTGGCCCGGGGGGGGGGGGGTTAAAATAAGATGACCCTTGAGTCTGCAGAACCCAAGGGAAAGAAAAGGCTAGGTGGCAAATGGTAAAACCAAGGTTGGGCATTGCTGGAAAAGCTTTAATCAAGGCGAACTATCAAGGGGTTCCCATTATAACCCAACCGCGTAAGGAACGCAAAATCCGGGAACATAACACCGATATGACGGAAACTAGGGCGGCAAGAGTGGAACAAAACATTAGGCGGGAGGCCGAGCCTTCCACCCTTTACCAAGTATATAGATGCATTAAGATAACAGATAATATAATGATATCCCAACAAGTAAATAAATGTTCCAACAAGGAACGGCCTTCAATCTTCACCTGCAACTAGCAACGCTATAAGAGGGGCTGAGCAAAGCGGTAACATAGCCAATCAACGGTTTGCTAGGACATGGTGGGTTAGAGGTTTGACATGGCAATTTGGGAGGCTTGAAAGCAAGTGGTAGGCATCGTAGCATTGGCATAGCAAAAGAGCGAGCAAACTAGCATAGCAAAGATAGTAGTGATTTCGAGGGTATGATCATCTTGCCCGCACAGTTGTCAGAGTTGACTGGATCCTCGAAAGCAAACTCAACGGGCTCCTCGTTAGCGAACTCGTCTCCCGGATCTACCCAACAAGACAAACAAGCAACAAGGACACAATCAACCACATGCAAGGAACAAACACTATGATGCAATGATGATATGCTATGCGGGATGCATATGCAAGATGTGACAGGAAATGCAAGAACCCGGCCTCAACTTGGAAATCCAAGTGTGCCACTAGAAAGATGAGATGAAATCGCTTGAAAACGATAAAAAGAACGCCGGAAATGGAGCTAAGGTTTGGAAATGGCAAGCGATTCAAATATGACACCGGTCTGCGATTTACAGCAAGTAGCCAACTAAATGCAATGAGATGAACATGCTACAGCACCCAAACATGACAACAAAACACATGGCAGGGATGCATTCAAGATGTTTCACAAAAGTCTAGCACTGAGCTACGGCCAAATCATCCATTAACAGGTTCAAACAAGCATGGCAAAAATGCATATGGCAAACAGATTTCAGACTTAGTGAAATCAACACTTGTCTGGAATTTCAGATCAGATAGCACTCTTCGGAGCAACAAAACTACATGCTACAGGACCTGAACATGACAAAGTAAAACATGGCATGGAGCTACTCAAAGAGCTTAACAAAAGTCCCTTAGTGACCTTGAGCCAAAAGGGATCAGAAAATACAATTGCAAGCATGTGAACATAGCAAAAAACATAATCAGTTTCATACTTTGTGAAAACTGGCACATGCTGAAACATAACTCAAGTAGGCATGTTTACGAGCTCGATGCACTCACTACGGTGCAAGCCATGACAAGATAAGCATACATCTACCAAGAACATACAAAATGCAAGCTATACATGGCAAGAACAATAGCATAGCATGCATGGATCAACTACAACATCATCGGCAAAATTGCAAACAAGTTGCCAATCTGCCAAGATTCACAAAGTAGCAAAAGTAGAGCTCGATTGACTCAAGCTAGGGTGCTCCATAATTGCAAACAAAGGCACGGATGGATAGAGCACTACAAGATTAACAAAACATCCTTACTGATCATCCTCAAAAGATGCACGGATCACTAGGAAACAACATGAACATATGGCATCATGAGATAAACAGATCAAGGACTTAGTGGAAAAGCTAAGTCCCTGAAAACAGAGTTACCAAGTGCACCACTTTGCAAGCTTGTACTAGTCACCACACACATCACAAAAATACATGGGTTGCACCTATGGAAAGATGACAAAACCCTTAACAAAACACATGTAGAACATCAGGGCATATCATGCACACATTAATCATGGCAAAAATGACAAAAAGCTAAATGGAGTAGCAGATCTGACAATTATCTCAAGTAGCCTCCTTCTAACAGCATTTCGGGCATCAATATGAACTCAAATGAAACTGATGCAATGGAATGAAATGATGTACTCTCTGAGATGAACATTTTGATATGCTATATGCCCAAATCGGAGCTACGGATGCAAAGTTACGAGGGTAAGAACAGGAGCACTTGGGCTAGGAAAAATCCAGGGACTTAGAAGAAATTTACCCCGCACGGATCTAGGGTTTACTGTTCATGACACGCGAACCGAGGACGGAATCCGGTGAGGTGGCGGCTGCTCCGGCGAGGTGGAGTCGAGGGGGAGGCGAGGCCGACGAGATCCGGGCACCGGGGGCTCCCCTCCGGCCGGATCTAGCCGGATCCAGCCGGGCGGCGAAGAAACGGCGGCGGGGCGGCGAGCTCGGCCTTGGCGGCGGGCGGCGGAGCTGTGGCGGCGCGGCGCCGGCGCGGTGGCGGCGGGGAACGGCGAGCGGCGCGGGAGGAGGTGAAGGGTCGGGCGGCGGCGCGCGCGGATGGGCCCGCGGGGGCCCTGCCTGGGCTCGGCGGGCTTCGGCGGGAGGAGGTGGCTGCGCGCCACATGGCGCTCTGCCAGTGGCCGCGGGTGGTGGCGCGGCGTGTCCGGCGGCGGCGGGGAGATTTTTAGGGTTTGGGAACGAAGGAGATCCGGATTTGGAATGGGGGTGTATAAATAGGCATAGAGGGAGCTAGGAGAGTCCAAATGAGGTGCGGTTTTCGGCCACGCGATCGTGATCGAACGATCTAGGTGATGCAGAAGGCTTAGGTGGGTTTTGGGACAAATTGGAAGGGGGTTGGGCTGCAACACACACGAGGCCTTTTCGGTCCCTCGGTTAAGTATCAAACGAAGTCCAAATGATACGAAACTTGACAGGCGGTCTACCAGTAGTAAACCAAGGCCGCTTGGCAAGTCTCGGTCCAATCCGGAAATGTTTAATCCCCACACACGATAGAAAGCTAAAAATGGCCACCGGAGGAGAACGAAGCGCCGGAATGCAAAACGGACAACGGGGAAAAAGCTTGAATGCATGTGACGAACACGTATGCAAATGCAATGCACATGATGACATGATATGAGATGCATGACAATGATAACAACACACGGAGAGAAAGACCCGAACCCAAGAAAATTAATTGGAGTACAAATTGGGAAAGTTACATCTGGGGTGTTACACTATCGTCCTCGGGAATATCAAGAATAACAAAGTCCGTTAAAATAGTAACGTTTGCAACTACAACAGGCACATCCTCACAAATACCGACAGGTATAGGAGTTGATTTATCGGCCATTTGCAAAGATATTTCAGTAGGTGTCAACTTATTCAAATCAAGTCTACGATATAAAGAGAGAGGCATAACACTAACACCGGCTCCAAGATCACATAAAGCAGTTTTAACATAGTTTCTTTTAATAGAGCATGGTATAGTGGGTACTCCTGGATCTCCAAGTTTCTTTGGTATTCCACCCTCAAAAGTATAATTTGCAAGCATGGTGGAAATTTCATCTTCTGGTATCTTTCTTTTATTAGTGACAATTTCTTTCATGTACTTAGCATAAGGATTCATTTTGAGCATATCAGTTAATCGCATATGCAAAAATATAGGTGTAATCATTTCAGCGAAGCGCTCAAAATCCTCATCATCCTTTTTCTTGGATGGTTTGGGAGGAAAAGGCATGGGTTTCTGAACCCATGGTTCTCTTTCTTTACCGTGTTTCCTAGCAACAAAGTCTTTCTTATCATAACGTTGATTCTTTGATTGTGGGTTATCAAGATCAACAACAGGTTCAATTTCTATATCATTATCATTACTAGGTTGGGCATCATCATGAACATTATTATTGACATTATCACTAGTTTCAGGTTCATTACCAGATTGTGTTTCAGCATCAGAGATAGAAATATCATTTGGATTCTCAGGTGTTTCAATAACAGGTTCACTAGAAGCATGCAAAGTCCTATCATTTTTCTTTTTCTTCCTTTTAGAAGGACTAGGTGCATCTACATTATTTCTCTGAGAATCTTGCTCAATTCTCTTAGGGTGGCCTTCAGGATACAAAGGTTCCTGAGTCATTTTACCACCTCTAGTCATAACTCTAATAGCATTATCATTATTCTTACTATTCAATTCATCGAGCAAATCATTTTGAGCTTTAAGTACTTGTTCTACTTGAGTGGTAACCATAGAAGCATGTTTACTAATAAGTTTAAGTTCACCTTTAACATTAGCCATATAATCACCCAAGTGCTCAAGAATATTTGAATTGTATTTCAATTGTCTACCAAAATAAGCATTGAAGTCTTCTTGCTTAGCCATAAATTTATCAAACTCATCTAAGCACGGGCTAGCAAATTAGTAAATGGGATTTCATCTATATCATATCTATAGAGAGAATTTACCTTTACTACCTGTGTCGGGTTATCAATACCATGAGTTTCTTCAATAGGTGATGGATCATAAGTTTCTTCGACACGCGGTAAATTAATACCATGTATTTCTTCAATAGGAGGTAAATTCTTAACATCTTCAGCTTTAATACCTTTTTCTTTCATAGATTTCTTTGCCTCTTGCATATCTTCAGGACCGAGAAATAGAATACCCCTCTTCTTCGGAGTTGGTTTAGGAATAGGCTTAGGAATTGGCTCCGGAGGTGTCCAATTATTTTCATTTGTCAACATATTATTCAATAGAATTTCAGCTTCATCCGGTGTTCTTTCCCTGAAAACAGAACCAGCACAACTATCCAGGTAATCTCTGGAGGCATCGGTTAGTCCATTATAAAAGATATCAAGTATTTCATTTTTCTTAAGAGGATGATCAGGCAAAGCATTAAGTAACTTGAGAAGCCTCCCCCAAGCTTGTGGGAGACTCTCTTCTTCAATTTGCACAAAATTATATATATCCCTTAAAACATCTTGTTTCTTATGAGCAGGGAAGTATTTAGCAGAGAATTAATATATCATATACTGGGGACTACGCACACAACCATGATCAAGAGAATTAAACCATATCTTAGCATCACCCTTTAATGAGAACGGAAATATTTTAAGGATATAAAAGTAACGAGTTCTCTCATCAGTAGTGAATAGGGTGGCTATATCATTTAATTTAGTAAGATGTGCCACAACAGTTTCAGATTCATAGCCATGAAAAGGATCAGATTCAACCAAAGTAATTATATCAGGATCAATAGAGAATTCATAATCCTTATCAGTAACACAGATAGGTGAAGTAGCAAAAGCAGGGTCAGGTTTCATTCTAGCATTAAGAGATTGCTTATTCCATTTAGCTAATAACATCTTGAGTTCGTATCTATCTGTGCAAGCTAAAATAGCTAAATAAGCTTCTTTATCAAAAACATAACCCTCAGGAATAACAGGCAAGTCTTCATCATCAATTTCATCAGTATTATCAGATTCAATATTTTCATTCTCTCTAGCCCTAGCAAGTTTTTCATCAAGAAATTCACCAAGTGGCACAGTAGTATCAAGCATAGAAGTAGTTTCATCATAAGTATCATGCATAGCAGAAGTGGCATCATCAATAACATGCGACATATCAGAACGAATAGCAGAAGCATGTTTAAGTGTCGCAAGCTTACTCATAACAGAAGGTGAATCAAGTGCAGAGCTAGCCGGCGGTTCCTTACCTCCCCTCGTAGTTGAGGGATAAATCTTGGTTTTTGGATCTCTCAAGTTCTTCATAATGATAAGCAGATATAAATCCCAAGTGACTCAAAGAATAGAGCTATGCTCCCCGGCAACGGCGCCAGAAAATAGTCTTGATAACCCACAAGTATAGGGGATCACAACAGTTTTCGAGGGTAAAGTATTCAACCCAAATTTATTGATTCGACACAAGGGGAGCCAAAGAATATCCTCAAGTATTAGCAGCTGAGTAGTCAATTCAACCACACCTGGAAACTTAGTATCTGCAGCAAAGTGTTTAGTAGCAAAGTAATATGATAGTAGTGGTAACGGTAGCAAAAGGTAACAGTAGTAAAAGTAATGTTTTTGGTATTTTGTAGTGATGATAGCAATAGCAACGGAAAAGTAAATAAGCGAATAACAATATATGGAAAGCTCGTAGGCAATGGATCAGTGATGGAGAATTATGCTGGATGCGGTTCATCATGTAACAGTCATAACCTAGGGTGACACAGAACTAGCTCCAGTTCATTGATATAATGTAGGCATGTATTCCGAATATAGTCATACGTGCTTATGGAAAAGAACTTGCATGACATCTTTTGTCCTACCCTCCCTTGGCAGCGGGGTCCTTACGGAAACTGAGGGATATTAAGGCCTCCTTTTAATAGAGTACCGAAACAAAGCATTAACACATAGTGAATACATGAACTCCTCAAACTACGGTCATCACCGGTAAGTATCCCGATTATTGTCACTTCGGGGTTAACAGATCATAACACATAATAGGTGACTATAGACTTGCAAGATAGGATCAAGAACTCTCATATATTGATGAAAACATAATAGGTTCAGATCTGAAATCATGGCACTCGGGCCCTAGTGACAAGCATTAAGCATAGCAAAGTCATAGCAACATCAATCTCAGAACATAGTGGATACTAGGGATCAAACCCTAACAAAACTAACTCGATTACATGATAGATCCCATCCAACCCATCACCGTCCAGCAAGCCTATGATGGAATTACTCATGCACAGCGGTGAGCATCATGAAATTGGTGATGGAGGATGGTTGATGATGATGACGGCGACGGATTCCCCTCTCCAGAGCCCCGAACGGACTCTAGATCAGCCCTCCCGAGAGGTTTTAGGGCTTGGCAGCGGCTCCGTATCGTAAACCGCGATGAATTCTTCTCTCTGATTTTTTCTCCCCGAAACCAAATATATAGAGTTAGAGTTGGAGTCAGAGGAGCTCCAGGGGGCCCACGAGGTAGGGGGCGCACCCTGGGGGGGGGGGGGGGCAGGCGCGCCCCCACCCTCGTGGACATGTGGTGGGCCCCCTGGCCTTCATCTTTTGCAGGTATTTTTTATATTTTCCAAAAAGTTGCTCCGTGAAGTTTCAGGTCATTCTGAGAACTTTTGTTTCTGCACATAAATAACACCATGGTAATTCTACAGAAAACAGCGTTAGTCCGGGTTAGTTCCATTCAAATCATGCAAGTTAGAGTCCAAAACAAGGGCAAAAGTGTTTGGAAAAGTAGATACGATGGAGACGTATCAGCAGCAGCCCGCAGTCCTACCGGTCGTCGTGCCGTTACCTGTTGTTGCGCGGTCAGCCGTCCAATCAAACGCTGTTGCCGATGCCTCACACCCTCACGATCGACGTTGTCACCAACTGGCGACATGCTGCCGCCCCGGGAGGAGCGGCGTCAAGTGGATGGCCACTGGTTCCATTTGCCGCCGCCGAGGCCGAGCCGCCATAATCCCGGTCGTTGACGCCGCCGCCGGGAGAGGCTTGCTGTGCCAGTCACCGCTGCATCGCGCCGCGTGCTAGGAGATGCTGCGGCCATGCCTGAGGGCCTGCCGTCGCTGGCGGCCATGCTCCGAGAGATTGAGGCCAACTGCACCCCGTCATGGGTGTCTTGCTGGTTCTCGCCACGGAAGTCGACCTCCTTCCCTCGCTGCGTTGTTGTTCGTCCAGGGCCTTTCTCTCAATGGAGAGCAAAGTACTGATAACGAGTTAGAAGAGAATCACAAGAATGAATCAACCGCATCAATTCCATTGATAGTCACATCTTATATACAAGGGGAGAGGACGCATGCAAGAGACGCGTCCAACAGTGGGGTGTGTGTGAAACGCCGTGACTGTTGCCGAATCGGTAACCGCCCGTGCGCTATGTACAAGTGGGGATTATAACCTCAATTACATAAATAATTTAATGCTAAGACAGTTCCATGCAGGACTGCTGAGTCAAAAGAACCAGTGAAAATCGAACGTTCACCACATGCACATTGACATGACCAGAGCCAATCGAACGAACACATCCGACGTGAAATTGAGGAAGCCTCAGGTGATCGGGTCGGCTAGCCTTCTTATATGTTAGAATATCCAACCGGGCCCTTTGTTATGACATGTCTATCTTTAAGTGGTTTTGGTGTTGATGACAATGCATTTTGCAAAATAACTGTGTGCATTGAGAATTTCAGAGGTTTATTTCTATGGCACAAGACGGTTTGTTTCCCTCCGGATAAGCAAAGAGTGAAGACAGGTTTTCCAGCATTTCTTTTCTTTTGATTCGAGTCGTAGGAAATCCATACTATTAAGAGGGGGTCCACATTGGAAGGTATGAGTGGAATCAACACGTACACAACCTAAATGCTCCCACATTTCCTTCCCCAGTGTTGGAGCAGTTCATTTGTTATGTTTTGGTCCTACTGGTAGTTACCAAGTGGTAGTACCACTGGTAACCACGGTAGCATCGCTTAGGCGGTACTTTCGCTCGTTGTACCATGACTACTACTGTTTGGTTCTCTATAAGGCCTCCAGTATTTTGCAGTAGTACCGATGGTAGTACCGCTTCGCGGTACTTCCGCTCTTGTGCCACGTCTACTACCGTTGGATTCTCTGTTAGCCAGCTGATAATTCGTGGTAGTACATCTTATTTTAGACGATAGTACCACTCCACCAGAATTACCGTGCTAGTACTGCTATGGTACCCAATGATCTACCATGTTTAGAAGTAATACCACTTATGCACGACCAGAGCGTAACAGTTGGAATTTTACCACCCCCACTATAAAAGGGGAGTCTTCTTCCCCAAGCGCACTACCCCTATTTTCCCCATTTGCTCCATTGTTGGCCAAGCTCAAACTTGCCCGATCCTCCTCCCTAGCCATCAAAACTTGTTGATTCTCTAGGGTTTGGAGGAGAAGGCCCCGATCTACACTTTTATCAAGAGAAATTTGATTGCCCCTACTATCCATTGTGGATCTTGTTACTCCTGGGTGTTTGGACACCTCAGACGGAAGATGCCACCTTGGAGCCACATCCCATTGTGGTGAAGCTTCGTGGTGGTGTTGGGAGCCTCCAATTAAGCTGTGGAGAGAGCTCCAACCTTGTTTGTAATGATTTGGTCACCGCCTTCAAGGGCACCCCTAGTGGAATCATGACATCTTGCATTGTGCGAGGGCGTGAGGAGAATAAGGTGGTCCTAGTGACATCTTAGGGGGCATTGTGCCTCCACACCTCTCCAACAAATACGTGCCTCCCCCAAAGGAGGGAACTTCGGCAACACATCCTCGTCTCCCTCGACTCCACTTACGGTTAATTCTTGGCTTTACTTTGTGCAAGCTTGTATTGTTTTTTATCTTATTGTTGTTGTTGTTGCTGTTGTTGTTGCTGCTGCTGTTGTTGCTGTTGCTAGTTAAATTGTTAGTGGCCTATTCACCCCCCTCCAGTCAACCATACCGATCATTTCACCACCCCACACTTCTCCCCTATATGTCCGGGCGGACAGCCTAGACAGTGCCCGAACCAAAAACAACCACCTAACCGGACCCTCCAAACCCAACCCATATGTCCAGGCTATCCGAGACGCCTTAAACTCAGCCCATATGTGGAGCAGATTTGGGGGCATTCAAACAAGTTTGCGAGGATGTACCCACCACAAATCTCTCCAAATCATCCCCAACCCTCGCTGACCTGTCGTCTTCCTCCTTTATGCCTCATCCGTGTTGTCCCTTGCCTAGCTCCCCCATCGTTGCCACCCTAGCTCTACCGCCGTCCCCAACCCGTAGCGCCACCACCATTGGCCCAAACCTTCTATGGTGTCCTTACCACCCAGATATGGTCGTCGCCTCAGCATTTGGAGTGCTCCATGCTCATTGGGTATTGTTCATGTAGTTGCATTGATGTGGGATCCAGATGTTGGGGAATGTAGTAATTTCAAAAAAATTCTACGCACATGCAAGATCAAGGTGATGCATAGCAACGAGAGGGGAGAGTGTGTCCACGTACCCTCGTAGACCGAAAGCGGAAGCGTTAGCACAATGCGGTTGATGTAGTCGTACGTCTTCACGATCCGACCGATCAAGCACCGAACGCACGGCACCTCCGAGTTCTGCACACATTCAACTCGATGACGTCCCTCGAACTCCGATCCAGTCGAGCTTTGAGGGAGAGTTCCGTCAGCACGATGGCGTGGTGATGATGATGATATTCTACCGACGCAGGGCTTCGCCTAAGCACCACTACGATATGACCGAGGTGGATTATGGTGGAGGGGGGCACCGCACACGGCTAAAAGATCTAAGAGATCAACTGTTGTGTCTATGGGGTGCCCCTCCTCCGTATATAAAGGGGGAAGGAGGAGGGGGCCGGCCAAGATGAGGAGGCGCGCCCAAGGGGGGGGCAATCCTACTCCAAGTAGGTTTTGCCCCCCTTTCCTATTCCAACTAGGAGAAGGGGGAAGGAGGAGGTGGAGAGAAGGAAGGAGAAGGGGGGCCGCCGCCCCCTTCCCTTTCCCAATTCGGATTGGGGCAAGGGGGGCCGCGCGCCACCTCCTGCTGCCTCTCCTCTTCCACCACTTTGGGCCCATGAGGCCCAATAACCCCGGGGGGGGGGGGGGTTCCGGTAACCCCCAGGTACTCTGGTATATATCCGATAACCCCCGAAACCATTCTGGTGTCTGAATATAGTCGTCTAATATATCAATCTTCATGTCTCGACCATTTCGAGACTCCTCGTCATGTCCGTGATCACATCTGGGACTCCGAACTACCTTCGGTACATCAAAACACATAAACTCATAATATAACCGTCATCGAACTTTAAGCGTGCGGACCCTACGGATCGAGAACTATGTAGACATGACCGAGACACGTCTCCGGTCAATAACCAATAGCGGAACCTGGATGCTCATATTAGCTCCTACATATTCTACGAAGATCTTTATCGGTCAAACCGCATAACAACATACGTTGTTCCCTTTGTCATCGGTATGTTACTTGCCCGAGATTCAATCGTCGGTATCTCAATACCTTGTTTAATCTCGTTACCGGCAAGTCTCTTTACTCGTTCCGTAATACATCATTTCGCAACTAACTCATTAGTCACATTGCTTGCAAGGCTTATAGTGATGTGCATTACCGAGAGGGCCCAGAGATACCTCTCCGACAATCGGAGTGACAAATCCTAATCTCAAAATACGCCAACCCAACAAGTACCTTTGGAGACACCTGTAGAGCACCTTTATAATCACCCAGTTATGTTGTGACGTTTGGTAGCACACAAAGTGTTCCTCCGGTAAATGGGAGTTGCATAATCTCATAGTCATAGGAACATGTATAAGTCATGAAGAAAGCAATAGCAACAAACTAAACGATCATCGTGCTAAGCTAACTGATGGGTCAAGTCAATCACATCATTCTCTAATGATGTGATCCCGTTAATCAAATGACAACTCATGTCTATGGTTAGGAAACATAAACATCATTGATTCAACGAGCTAGTCAAGTAGAGGCATACTAGTGACACTATGTTTGTGTATGTATTCACACATGTATTATGTTTCCGGTTAATACAATTCTAGCATGAATAGTAAACATTTATCATGATATAAGGAAATAAATAATAACTTTATTATTGCCTCTAGGGCATATTTCCTTCAATCTCTCACTTGCACTAGAGTCAATAATCTAGTTCACATCGCCATGTGATTTAACATCAATAGTTCACATCACCATGTGATTAACACCCATAGCTCACATCGTCATGTGACCAACACCCAAAGGGTTTACTAGAGTCAATAATCTAGTTCACATTGCTATGTGATTAACACCCAAAGAGTACTAAGGTGTGATCATGTTTTGCTTGTGAGAGAAGTTTAGTCTATGGGTCTGCCACATTCAGACCTGTATGTATTTTGCAAATTTCTATGTCAACAATGCTCTGCACGGAGCTACTCTAGCTAATTGCTCCCACTTTCAAAATGTATCCAGATTAAGACTTTAGAGTCATCTGGATCAGTGTCAAAATTTGCATCGACGTAACCCTTTACGATGAACCTTTTGTCACCTCCATAATCGAGAAACATATCCTTATTCCACTAAGGATATTTTGACCGCTGCCCATTGATCTACTCCTAGATCACTATTGTACTCCCTTGCTAAACGCAGTGTAGGGTATACAATAGATCTGGTACACAGCATGGCATACTTTATAGAAACTATGGCTGAGGCATAGGGAATGACTTTCATTCTCTTTCTATCTTCTGCCGTGGTCAGGCTTTGAGTCTTACTCAATTTCACACCTTGTAACACAGGTAAGAACTCTTTCTTTGAATGTTCCATTTTGAACTACTTCAAAATCTTGTCAAGCTATGTACTCATTGAAAAAACTTATCAAGCGTCTTGATCTATCTCTATAGATCTTGATGCTCAATATGTAAGCAGCTTCACCGAGGTCTTTCTTTGGAAAACTCCTTTCAAACACTCCTTTATGCTTTGAAGAATAATTCTACATTATTTCCGATCAACAATATGTCATTCACATATACTTATCATAAATGCTGTAGTGCTCCCACTCACTTCCTTGTAAATACTGGCTTCACCGCAAGTCTGTATAAAACTATATGCTTTGATCAACTTATCAAAGCGTATATTCCAACTCCGAGATGCTTGCACCAGTCCATAGATGGATCGCTGGAGCTTGCATATTTTGTTAGCACATTTAGGATTGACAAAACCTTCTGGTTGCATCATATACAACTCTTTCTTTAATAAATCCTTTAAGGAATGCAATTTTGTTTATCCATTTGCCAGATTTCATAAAATGCGGCAATTTGCTAACATGATTCGGACAGACTTAAGCATCACTATGAGTGAGAAAATCTCATCATAATCAACACCTTGAACTTTGTCAAAAACCTTTTTCAACAAGTCTAGCTTTGTAGATAGTAACACTACTATCAGCGCCCGTCTTCCTCTTGAAGATCCATTTATTTTCTATGGCTTGCCGATCAACGGGTAAGTCAACCAAAGTCCACACTTTGTTCTCATACATGGATCCCATCTCAGATTTCGTGGCCTTAAGCTATTTCGTGGAATCTGGGCTCATCATCACTTCCTCATAGTTCGTAGGTTTGTCATGGTCAAGTAACATGAACTTCAGAATAGGATTACCGTACCACTCTGGTGCGGAACATACTCTGGTTGACCTACGAGGTTCGGTAGTAACTTGATCCGAAGCTTTCATGATCATCATCATTAACTTGCTCAGTAATTGGTGTAAGCATCACTGGAACTGACTTCAGTGATGAACTACTTTCCAATTTGGGAGAAGGTACAATTACCTTATGAAGCTCTACTTTCCTCCCACTCACTTCTTTCGAGAGAAACTCTTTCTCTAGAAAAGATCCATTTTTAGCAACGAATATCTTGCCTTCGGATCTGTGATAGAAGGTGTACCCAACAGTAACTTTTGGGTATCCTATGAAGACGCACTTTTCCGATTTGGGTTTGAGCATATTAGGATGAAACTTTTTCACATAAGCATCGCAACCCCAAACTTTAAGAAACGACAACTTTGGTTTCTTGCCAAACCACAGTTCATATGGTGTCGTCTCAACGGATTTAGATGGTGCCCTATTTAACGTGAATGCAGCTGTCTCTAATGCATAATCGCAAAACGATAGTGGTAAATTGGTAAGAGACATCATAGATTGCACCATATCTAATAAAGTACGGTTACGATGTTCGGACACACCATTACTCTATGGTGTTCCGGGTGGCGTGAGTTGCGAAACTATTCCGCATTGTTTCAAATGAAGACCAAACTCGCAACTCAAATATTCTCCTCCACGATCAGATCGTAGAAACTTTATTTTCTTGTTACGATGATTTTCCACTTCACTCTGAAATTCTTTGAACTTTTCAAATGTTTCAGACTTATGTTTCTTCAAGTAGACATATCTATATATGCTCAAATCATCTATGATGGTCAGAAAATAACGATACCCGCCACGAGCATCAACACTCATCGGGCCTCATACATCAGTATGTATTATATCCAATAAGTCAGTTGCTCGCTCAATTGTTCTAGAGAACGGAGTCTTAGTCATTTTTGCCCATGAGGCATGGTTCGCAAGCATCTACTGATTCATTAATCAAGTGATTTCAAAAGCCCATCAGCATGGATTTTCTTCATGCGCTTTACACCAATATGACCTAAACGGCAGTGCCACAAATAAGTTGCTGATGACCCACAAGTATAGGGGATCTATCATAGTCCTCTCGATAAGTAAGAGTGTCGAACCCAACGAGGAGCATAAGGAAATGATAAGCGGTTTTCAGCAAGGTATTCTCTGCAAATAATGAAATAAGTGGTAACAAATAGTTTTGTGATAAGGTAATTTGTAAAGAGCAACAAGTAACAAAAGTAAATAAAGTGCAGCAAGGTGGCCCAATCCTTTTTGTAGCAAAGGACAAGCCTGGACAAACTCTTATATAAGGAAAAGCGCTCCCGAGGACACATGGGAATATCGTCAAGCTAGTTTTCATCACGTTCATATGATTCGCGTTCGGTACTTTGATAATTTGACATGTGGGTGGACCAGTGCTTGGGTGCTGTTCTTACTTGAAAAAGCATCCCACTTATGATTAACCTCTATTGCAAGCATCCGCAACTACAACAAAAGTATTAAGGTAAACCTAACCATAGCATGAAACATATGGATCCAATCAGCCCCTTATGAAGCAACACATAAACTAGGGTTTAAGCTTCTGTCACTCTAGCAACCCATCATCTAATTATTACTTCCCAATGCCTTCCTCTAGGCCCAAATAATGGTGAAGTGTTATGTAGTCGACGTTCACATAACACCACTAGAGGCTAGACAACATACATCTCATCAAAATATCGAACGAATACCAAATTCACATGACTACTAATAGCAAGACTTCTCCCTTGTCCTCAGGAACAAACATAACTACTCACAAAGCATATTCATGTTCATAATCAGAGGGGTAATAATATGCATAAAGGATCTGAACATATGATCTCCCACCAATTAAACCAACTAACATCAACTACAAAGAGTAATTAACACTACTAGCAACCTACTAGCACCAATCCCGGACTTGGAGACAAGAATTGGATACAAGAGATGAACTAGGGTTTTGAGATGAGATGGTGCTGATGAAGATGTTGATGGAGATTGCCCTCTCCCGATGAGAGGAGCATTGGTGATGACGATGGTGATGATTTCCCCCTCCGGGAGGGAAGTTTCCCCAGCAGAACAGCTCTGCCGGAGCCCTAGATTGGTTCCGCCAAGGTTCCGCCTCGTGGCGGCGGAGTTTCGTCCCGAAAGGTTGCTTCTAGTTTTTTTCTCAACGAAAGACTTCATATAGCAGAAGATGGTCATCAGAGAGCCACCAGGGGGCCCACGAGGTAGGGGGCGCGCCCTGGGGGGGGCCACCCTCGTGGACAGGGTGTGGGCCCCCTGGTCTTCATCTTTGGCGATGATTTTTCATTATTTATTATAAGGTATTCCGTGGAGTTTCAGGACTTTTGGAGTTGTGCAGAATAGGTCTCTAATATTTCTCCTTTTCCAGCCCAGAATTCCAGCTGCCGGCATTCTCCCTCCTTATGTAAACCTTGTAAAATAAGAGAGAATTGCCATAAGTATTGTGACAAAATGTGAAGTAACAGCCCATAATGCAATAAATATCGATATAAAAGCATGATGCAAAATGGACGTATCAACTCCCCCAAGCTTAGACCTCGCTTGTCCTCAAGCGAATGCCGATAACAATAAATATGTCCCCATGTTTAGAGGTAGAGGCGTCGACAAAAATAAAATACGGACATGAAGGCATCATGATTATTCTCATAACAGCACCATATATAGATATTGTCATATGATTACTTATGTTCAAGTGATGATCTATTAACAATGCAAAAGTATGAATCATAAACCTTATTGAGAACCAACAAACTATAACCTCAGTCATTAAAGCAATTGCAATTTATCATAACATCAGAAAGAGTCTATGTCAGAGCTAAAAAGCAAGTCCACATACTCAACTATCATCTAGCCCTTCATAATTGCTAACACTCATGCAATACTTGTGGTTAGGAGTTTTAATCGGACACAGAGAAATATAGGGGCTTATAGTTTCGCCCCACAACCTTTTACCTCGAGGGTAATGTCAACAATAATAACTCATGCCCCCCTACATCCAATTAGATATATATATATATACAGCCCGTCTATTCTGATAATATTATCAGAATAACTATTCTGATAACACTTACGCACTGCATGCTCAATGCGAGGGCACTGAACTTTCTTTAGCTAGAGCACTGCATTACAGAGACTAGTGAACTTCGTGTCGTAAAAAACTGTACGCAGTGTTTTCTTGGTACTGTTTTTGCTCTAGTTTTTCAACCGTTTATCGGAACAAGGCATATGATATACCGTTGGAAAGCTATGGATTAGACGCAACTTCTCCATGTTGAACACTTTTCGAGATTCCTCTCGGTTTAAGAGCAATTTCAAAAATGGTGCGGCGGATGATGAGTGGCAGCGATCGTATTTTCGTGATTTTTTACAACCGCTGATCGGAATAAAGCAAATGATACGCCGTTGGAAAGATATCGTCGAGGCGCATCTTTTTCATAACTATTATTTTCTCTAATTTGTTAAGGTTTAAGAGCAGTTTCAAATTTACTAAATCGCGGAATTCTGTTTTTTTGAATTTTTTTCAATTTTTCGGTACTGTTTTTGCTCTAGTTTTTGAACCGTTTGTCGAAACGAGGCGTGTAATACGTCGCTGGAAAGATATGGACAAGGCGCAACTTTCATATGTAGAAATGGTTTTGAGATTCCTTACAGTTTTAAGTTAATTTTGAAAATCGTGCGGCGGACGACGAGAGGCAGCGGCCGTTTTTCGCGAAATTTTTACAAACCAGTTGTTGAAATGATTCAAATGATATGCCGTTGGAAAGATATCACCGAGGCGCAACTTTTTCATATAGAACACTCTCTCTAATTCCTTATGGTTTAAGAGGAGTTTTAAAAATACGAAAACGCGGACACTCTGTTTTTCGCGACACTAATATTGACGAGTGAACCGCATCGGACAGAAAAACACACTGCTTCGGACAGGAAACCACACTGCTTCGGACAGGAAACCACACCCCATCAGATGGGCAAGTGAACTGCTTGATTTCTTCTATTTACACGTAAATTTTCTCATGCAAGGAAGTGGACGGGACTTCACATCGGGCGTAAGTGAACCCCAAAAATATGAAGAAGTGAACCGCATTACTTTATTTGTTGTTTCGGTAACACTTTTTCTTTGCAATTACAAGATGAACAACATCAGATACCCGACCGCACTACTTCAGTTGGAAAACCGCACTGCATCAAATGCTCACTTAGAAGATGAACAACATCAGACACATGACCACGCTGCTTCAGTTAGAAAACCGCACAGCATCAAATGGTCAAGTGAACGGCATTACTTTTTTTGTCGTTTCTCTACAATTTTTCATTTAACACATGTTTGCACTTTGTTTCCTTCTTTCTTTTTTCTGTTTGGAGTTTTGGGTTTCCACATTGGCGAGCTGTACACGTGCGAAGAAGTGAACCGCATGGTCGAGGGAAATGAGACGCAACACAATTCGAAATGAACTTCTTTGGTAAACAATTTTCAAACGAGTCCATATAACTTTTATACATAAAATCATCAAACACGGAAAACACCATTTTTGCACTGCATGTCCACATGGTCGAAACCGCATGCTCATGCCTGAACATCACCATGTTTCGCTGCAATCAAATGAGTCCCTATAATCTTTATACAAAAAAATCCACACCACACTGCAAGCATCGGACTAAGTATAAAGTGGTGAGGATGACGGGGGAGGACGAGTATAATTTCACAACACTACACTGCAAGCAAAAAATCAGTGGACCGCACCAGAACATCATCTGCACTGGAACCGCATGGCAGATGCTCATCCAAAATCTGCAACAAAAAAGAACTTTTCTCAAACATGATGCTGGCGTTGTGGAATGCTTTTGTGAGCTGTCAAACTGCATCAGGAGCACCGCACTGATCGCCAGGAGCACAATACACTTTTTTTTCTCTTTTTTGATGTTTTTCCTCTCCTGCAAAAAGTTGGCAAACTGAACCGAAGAATATGAATAGTAAACTGTTGTGGGTTTGATTTTCCCTATCAAAAATAAAAAAAGTGAACTATAGCAGCAACAAAAATGGAGTGAGGTTTGGGCCTTTTCTCAGATAACATAATGCACTGCATTGGGGCTTGTCGTGGACCGCACATCGCCTCCCTGATGGGCTGCATCCCGCGCTGGACGATGAAGAATTTTTTGCTGGTCGGAGTCTTTTTACTGGTGAAGAGCAGCTCGTGGTGGTCGAACCAGGCAAACCACACTGCAGATGGGCAAACGAACTACATGCCCGCTCTCTCCGAGCTGCAAGCCGCACACACCGCACCACACCACCAATCGAACTGCATCGGGAGCCTCGACCGCCTTCAAGGCAGCTCACATGGGGGGAGGGGATGCAGGAGAGCAAGTCGGAGGGGAGGGGAGGCAGGGGAACTTGTTGGAGGGGATCCAGTAGAGGAAGACAATCGGCGACCCGAGCTCCCTGCATTGTGTGATGGCGATGCCATCCAGCAGCGACCAGGCTGGAGCGGATCCCGGAGGTGACGGCGTGCGGGAAGGCGGCGGCGCGAGGGTAGGAGGCGGCGGCACTGGGGAGTGGCCGGTGCGACGGCAGGGGTGGCCGGAAGGAGAAGGTGGAAGCAGCAGAAGGGGAATCGCGGTGGGGATCTGGGGGTGGCTGTGGTTTTCTTTGGAAGGGGAGGATTTGGATGGGATCTGGCCATGCTGGAGAGTGGGAGGGGCGTGGCGGCGCGGTTGGTAGTTGGTCGGGGTGGCGCCGCGACCATGGATCTGGGACGGGAGGTGGTTGTGCGGTGGGGAAGGATATGGGGCAGCAAGGAGCTGGGGTGGCGTAGTGGCCGGGGAAGGTGGCGCGGCGGCTTGGTGGATGCACTACGCCGGAGAAAGTGGGGAGGGTGTGGCGGCAGCTCGGGTGGGGCATCACGCCGGAGAAGGTGGGAGGGTGGGTCGGGGGCTCGGGTGTGCTGGGTGCACGCCGGAAGAAGGTGGGGAGGGTGGGGCGGCTCGTGTGTGGAGGGTGAGGAGGTTGGGCACGAGCGTGGGGAGGAAGTGGGGTAGTGGTGGTGTTATCAGAATAACAGATTTTGTTAGCAGAATAAGGGTCTTAAGGGTGTTATTAGAATAGACACACCCTATATATATATATATATATATATATATATATATATATATATATATATATATCAGGTTCTTTCCAACATGCTGGGCTTGCCAAAGGATAAAATGAAAAAGGGAGAGGTGAAGATCACCATGACACTTGCATAAGGTAGAAGATAATAATAAAAGATAGGCCCTTCGCAGAGGGAAGCATAGGTTGCCATGCGCTTTTATGGTTGGATGCACAAAATCTTAATGCGAAAGAACGTCACTTTATATTGCCCCTTGTGATATGAACCTTTCTTATGCAGTCTGTCGCTTTTATTACTTCCACATCACAAGATCGTATAAAGCTTATTTATCCCACACTAATCATACATGTTTAGAGCAATTTTTATTGCTTTGCACCGATGACAACTTACTTGAAGGATCTTATTCAATCCATAGGTACATATGGTGGACTCTCATGGCAAAACTGGTTTAAGGGTATTTGGAAGCACAAGTAGTATCTCTACTTGGTGCTGAGAATTTGGCTAGCATGAGGGGGAAAGGCAAGCTCAACATGTTGGATGATCCATGACAACATACTTTATCTCAGATATAAGAAAACATAACCCATTACGTTGTCTTCCTTGTCCAACATCAACTCTTTAGCATGTCATATTTTGATGAGTGCTCCCAATCATAAAAGATGTCAATAATAGTATATTTATATGTGAAACCTCTCTTTCCTTATTACTTCCTATTAATTGCAACGATGACCAAAGCTATGTCTGCCAACTCCCAACAACTTTTAATCGTCACACTCTTTTTATGTGAAGTCATTACTATCAATAAGATCAATACGAACTTTTGTTTCTTCTTATTCTCTTTCTCTTTTCTTTTATTCACCCAAGATCATAGCAAGAAAATCAAGCCTTTGACTCAACACTAATCTTTATTATATAGCTCATGGACTCGATTACATAGAGACATCATAAGGCAAAACTCAAAACTAGATCATGCCATAAACTTTATTCTACTAGATCAAAATACTACTAATAGGATCGAACTGAGGAAAACGGTAAATATAGGAGTTGTGATTGTGATATGATACCGGGGCACCTCCCCCAAGCTTGGCTGTTGCCAAGGGGAGTGCCCATACCCATGTTATTATATCTCCTTGGTTGGTGAAGAAGGTGGAGGTGTTATTGATGATGCGGGCCTGTCATCCATCTTCCAAGGCATAGGTTCACCATCATAGAAGGATGATCGAGTCTCCGGAATCCTCGAATCTGCAGCCAAACTCATTCTTTTGAATCTATATTCATACTCACAGTTTTGGTTTTGCAGGTCATAGATTTGGGCTTGAAGGTGCTTGATCTTCTCATGTAGCTTGAAGATGGCCTCCTCGGTGTTCTTGGCATCCGGCTTGTAGTTGTTAGTGAACTCCGCAAGCATCGTGTGGCTAGCGTTGATTCCACGCTCCACCATCCCATGGCACTTGAAAACTTGTTGCTCCATTGCTTTGAGCCTCGTCTCCACGCTTCCGTTTCCCTTTGGTCCCTCAGCATCGCGGATGTGCAGCAACCCATCACACATCTCAATGGTTTGAGGGTGTCGCAGCACCTCTGCGAGGTAAGGGTTGATGACCTTCTCGAAGAACTTGTCCTTGGAAGCACTTGGGACGTCATGATAATCTAGATCAGTGAGAAAAACAGCTCGAAACAAGAACAGAAAATATTTGCGTGATACGGGAGTCAAAACCTTCGGGAGAATATATAGTGAATTTTTACCGACCAAAATACGTATCGTCCAAGAAAACGGAGTCCGGAAGGCAAACGAGGTGCTGATACGTCCATTTTGCATCATGCTTTTATATCAATATTTATTGCATTATGGGCTGTTATTTCACCTTATGTCACAATACTTATGGCTATTCTCTCTTATTTTACAAGGTTTACATAAGGAGGGAGAATGCCGGCAGCTGGAATTCTGGGCTGGAAAAGGCGCAAATATTAGAGACCTATTCTGCACAACTCCAAATGTCCTGAAACTCCATGGAACATCTTAAAACAAATAAAGAAAAATCCTTGCCAAAGATGAAGGCCAGGGGGCCCACACCCTTCTCACGAGGGTAGGGGCGCCCCCCTAGGGCGCGCCCCCTACCTCGTGCCCCCCTGGTGGCTCTCCGACGCCCATCTTCTCCTATATGAGGTCTTTCAGTGAGAAAAAAATAAGAAGGAACTTTTCGGGACGAGACTCCGCCGCCACGAGGCGGAACCTTGGCGGATCCAATCTAGAGCTCCGGCAGAGCTGTTCTGCCGGGGAAACTTCCCTCCGGGACGGGGAAATCATCACCATCGTCATCACCAACACTCCTCTCATCAGGAGAGGGCAATATCCATCAACATCTTCACCAGCACCATCTCATCTCCAAACCCTAGTTCATCTCTTGTATCCAATTCTTGTCTCAAAGTCCAGGATTGGTGCTAGTAGGTTGCTAGTAGTGTTGATTACTCCTTGTAGTTGATGCTAGTTGGTTTAGTTGGTGGAAGATCATATGTTCAGATCCTATATGCATATTATTACCCCTCTGATTATGAACATGAATATGCTTTGTGAGTAATTACGTTCGTTCCTGAGGACAAGGGAGAAGTCTTGCTATGAGTAGTCATGTGAATTTGGTATTCGTTTGATATTTTGATAAGATGTATGTTGTCTAGCCTCTAGTGGTGTTATGTGAACGTCGACTACATAACACTTCACCATTATTTGGGCCTAGAGGAAGGCATTGGGAAGTAATAAGTAGATGATGGGTTGCTAGAGTGACAGAAGCTTAAACCCTAGTTTATGCGTTGCTTCGTAAGGGGCTGATTTGGATCCATATGTTTCATGCTATGGTTAGGTTTACCTTAATACTTTTGTTGTAGTTGCGGATGCTTGCAATAGAGGTTAATCATAAGTGGGATGCTTGTTCAAGTAAGAACAGCACCCAAGCACCGATCCACCCACATATCAAATTATCAAAGTATCGAGCGCGAATCATATGAACGCGATGAAAACTAGCTTGACGATATTCCCATGTGTCTTCGGGAGCACTTTTCCTATTATAAGAGTTTGTTCTGGCTTGTCCTTTGCTACAAAAGGATTGTGCCACCTTTCTGCACTTTATTTACTTTTGTTACTTGTTGCTCGTTACAACCTATCTTATCACAAAACTATCTGTTACCACTTATTTCAGTACTTGCAGAGAATACCTTGCTAAAAACCGCTTATCATTTCCTTCTGCTCCTCGTTGGGTTCGACACTCTTACTTATCAAAAGGACTATGATAGATCCCCTATACTTGTGGGTCATCAAGACTCTTTTCTGGCGCCGTTGCCGGGGAGTGTAGTGCCTTTGGTAGGTGGAATTTGGTAAGGAAAAATTTATATAGTGTGCTGAAATTGCTGTCACTTGTTACTATGGAAAGTAATTCTCTGAGGGGCTTGTTCGGGGTATCTTCACCCCGTCCAGTAGAGCAAAGAGTTGCTCCTCAACCTACTGAACCTATTGAAAATGAAACTCCTTTTGAATTTCCTTTGGGTATGATGGAAAGACTGCTAGCTAACCCTTTTACAGGAGATGGAACAAAGCATCCTGATGAGCACTTAATATATGTGGATGAAGTTTGTGGATTATTTAAGCTTGCAGGTATACTCGATGATGTTGCTAAGAAGAAGGTCTTTCCTTTATCTTTGAAGGGAGACGCATTGATATGGTATAGGCTATGTGATGATATGAGATCATGGGACTATAAAAGACTGAAGTTGGAATTTCATCAGAAGTATTACCCTATGCATCTTGTTCATCGTGATCGCAATTATATATATAATTTCTGGCCTCGCGAAGGAGAAAGCATCGCTCAAGCTTGGGGGAGGCTTAAGTCAATGTTATATTCATGCCCCAATCATGAGCTCTCGAGAGAAATAATTATGCAAAGTTTTTATGCTCGGCTTTCTGATAACAATCGCACCATGCTCGATACTTCTTGTGCTGGCTCTTTTATGATGAAGACTATTGAATTCAGATGGAACTTATTGGATAGAATTAAACGCAACTCTGAATATTGGGATCTCGACGAAGGTAAGGAGTCAGGTATGACACCTAAGTTTGATTGTGTTAAATCTTTTATGGATACTGATATTTTCCGTAAGTTTAGCACTAAATATGGACTTGACTCTGAGATAGTAGCTTCTTTCTGTGAATCTTTTGCTACTTATGTTGACCTCCCTAAGGAGAAGTGGTTTAAATATCATCCTCCCATAGAAGTAAAAGTATCTGCACCTATTAAAGTTGAAGAAAAGACTGTCACTTATAATGATCCTATTGTTCCTACTTCTTATATTGAGAAACCACCTTTCCTTGTTAGAAAAAAGGATCATGCTAAAGCTTCAACTGATGTTCGTAAAAGCAATATTAGAACTTATACACCTCCTGAGAAAGTTAAAGTGGAACCTAATATTGCTATTGTTAAAGATCTCTTGTCTGATAATATTGATGGGCATGTTATTCAGTTCGATGGTGAAACTGCTAGAATTGCTAAACCTTGTGATAAGGATAAACATAGACCTGTGGTAGGCGTGCCTGTTATTTCTGTTAAAATAGGAGATCATTGTTATCATGGCTTATGTGATATGGGTGCTAGTGCTAGTGTTATACCTCATGACTTATACAAAGAAATTATGCATGATATTGCACCTGTTGAGTTAGAAGATATTGATGTCACAATTAAACTTGCCAATAGAGATACTATTTCACCAATTGGAATTGTTAGATATGTTGAAGTCTTGTGTGGGAAAACTAAATATCCTGCTAATTTTCTTGTTCATACTTCTCCGCAAGATAGCTTTTGTCCCATTATATTTGGTAGACCCTTCTTAAATACTGTCAATGCTACCATAGATTGCACAAAGAATGTTGTTACTATTGGCTTGGATGATATGGTTCATGAGTTTAATTTCTCTAAATTTAGTAAACAACATCACGAGGAAGAATTATCTAGTAAGGATGAAATTATTGGTCTTGCTTCTATTGCCGTACCTCCTAGTGATCCTTTAGAACACTATTTGCTAGACCATGAAAATGATATGTTCACGAATGAAAGAAGGGAAATAGATGAAGTATTCTTTTAAAAGGAACCTATTCTGCAACACAATTTGCCTGTTGAAATTTTAGGGGATCCTCCTCCACCCAAGGGTGATCCCGTGTTTGAGCTTAAACCTTTGCCTGATAATCTTAAATATGCTTATCTTGATGAAAAGAAGATATATCTTGTTATTATTAGTGCTAACCTTTCAGAGCATGAAGAAGAAACATTATTGAAAACTCTGAAGAAGCACCGTGCTGCTATTGGATATACTCTTGATGATCTTAAGGGCATTAGTCCCACTCTATGTCAACATAAAATAAATTTGGAAGCAGATGCCAAACCAGTTCATGATCCTCAACGACGTCTGAATCCTAAGATGAAAGAAGTGGTAAGAAAAGAAATACTAAAGCTTCTGGAGGCAGGTATAATCTATCCCGTTGCTGATAGTGAGTGGGTAAGTCCTGTCCATTGTGTCCCTAAGAAGGGAGGTATAACTGTTGTTCCTAATGATAAAGATGAATTGATTCCAAGAAGAATTATCACAGGTTATAGGATGGTAATTGATTTCCGCAAATTAAATAAAGCTACTAAGAAAGATCATTACCCCTTTCAAAGATGCATGATGGCAAATTAAATATAAGCAAACATACACACTATTGCTTTCTAGATGGTTATTCTGGTTTCTCTCAAATACCTGTGTCGGCTAGAGATCAATCAAAGACTACTTTTACATGCCCTTTTGGTATTTTCGCTTATAGACGTATGCCTTTTGGTTTATGTAATGCACCTGCTACCTTTGAAAGATGCATGATGGCTATATTCTCTGGCTTTTGTGAAAAGATTTGTGAGGTTTTCATGGACGACTTTTCCGTCTATGGTTCCTCTTTTGATGATTGCTTGAGAAATCTTGATCGAGTTTTGAAGAGATGTGAAGAAACTAATCTTGTCTTGAATTGGGAAAAGTGCCACTTTATGGTTAATGAAGGTATTGTCTTGGGGCACAAAGTTTCTGAAAGAGGTATTGAAGTTGATAAAGCCAAGGTTGATGCTATTGAAAAGATGCCATGTCCCAAGGACATCAAAGGTATAAGAAGTTTCCTTGGTCACACCGGATTTTACAGGAGGTTCATTAAGGACTTCTCAAAAATTTCTCAGCCTTTGACTAATTTATTGCAAAAAGATATACCATTTGTCTTTAATGATGATTGTGTAGAAGCATTTGAAATACTTAAGAAATCATTAGTCACTGCACCTGTTGTTCAGCCACCTGATTGGAACCTACCCTTTGAAATTATGTGTGATGCTAGTGATTATGCTGTAGGTGCTGTTCTAGGGCAAATAGTTGATAAGAAATTAAATGTTATTCATTATGCTAGTAAGACTCTAGACAATGCTCAAAGAAATTATGCTACTACTGAAAAGGAGCTTTTAGCAGTTGTATTTGCTTGTGATAAGTTCAGATCTTATATTGTTGATTCTAAAGTAACTATTCAAACTGATCATGCAGCTATTAAATATCTTATGGAAAAGAAAGATGCTAAACCTAGACTTATTAGATGGGTTCTCTTGCTACAAGAATTTGATTTGCATATTGTTGATAGAAAGGGAGCTGAGAACCCCGTTGTAGATAACTTGTCTAGGTTAGAAAATATTCTTGATGACCCACTACCTATTAATGATAGCTTTCCTGATGAACAATTAAATGTTATAAGCACTTCTCATAGTACTCCATGGTATGCTGATTATGCTAATTATATTGTTGCTAAGTTTATACCACCTAGCTTCACATACCAGCAAAAGAAAAAGTTTTTCTATGATTTAAGACATTACTTTTGGGATGACCCACATCTTTATAAAGAAGGAGTAGATGGTGTTATTAGACGTTGTGTACCTGAGCATGAACAGGAATAGATCCTATGCAAGTGCCATTTCGAGTCTTATGGAAGACACCACGCTGGAGATAGAACTACACATAAGGTGTTGCAATCTGGTTTTTATTGGCCTACTCTCTTCAAGGATGCCCGTAAGTTTGTCTTGTCTTGTGATGAATGTCAAAGAATTGGTAATATTAGTAGACGTCAATAAATGCCTATGAATTATTCTCTTGTTATTGAACCGTTTGATGTTTGGGGCTTTGATTATATGGGACCTTTTCCTGCCTCTAATGGATATACACATATTTTAGTTGTTGTTGATTACGTTACTAAGTGGGTAGAAGCTATTCCAACTAGTAGTGATGATCATAAAACTTCTATTAAAATGCTTAAAGAAGTTATTTTCCCGAGGTTTGGAGTCCCTAGATATTTAATGACTGATGGTGGTTCACACTTTATTCATGGTGCTTTCCGTAAAATGCTTGCTAAATATGATGTTAATCAAAGAATTGCATCTCCTTATCACCCACAGTCTAGTGGTCAAGTAGAGTTGAGCAATAGAGAGCTCAAATTAATTTTGCAAAAGACTGTTAATAGGTCTAGAAAGAATTGGTCTAAGAAACTAGATGATGAATTATGGGCTTATAGAACTTCATACAAAAATCCTATGGGTATGTCTCCGTGTAAAATGGTTTATGGAAAAGCATGTCACTTACCTCTCGAACTAAAACATAAGGCATATTGGGCTATTAAAGAGCATAACTATGATTTTAAACTTGCCGGTGAGAAGAGGTTATTTGATATCAGCTCACTTGATGAATGGAGAACCCAAGCTTATGAAAATGCCAAGTTGTTTAAAGAAAAAGTTAAAAGATGGCATGACAAAAGGATACAAAGGCGTGAGTTTAATGTAGGTGATTATGTATTGCTATACAACTCTTGTTTAAGATTTTTTGCAGGAAAACTTCTCTCTAGATGGGAAGGCCCCTATGTTATCGAGGAGATCTATCGTTCCGGTGCCATAAAAATCAACAACTTCGAAGGCACAAATCCGAAGGTGGTAAACGGTCAAAGAATTAAACATTATATCTCAGGTAATCCCATAAATGTTGAAACCAATATTATTGAAACCGTAACCCCGGAGGAATACATAAGGGACACTTTCCGGAACGTTTCAGACTCCGAAAAGGAATAGGTATGTGGTACGGTAAGTAAACCGACTCCAAAACAATTTTTAAGGCAATATTTCTCTGTTTTGGAATATTTAGAAAAATATAAAAATAAGTAGCAGTCCAGGAAGGACACGAGGGCCCCACGAGGGTGGTGGGCGCGCCCCCTACCACGTGAGCACCTCGTGTGCCTTCCGGACTCCGTTTTCTTGCACGTTACGTATTTTGGTCGGTAAAAAATTCATTATATATTCTCCCGAAGGTTTTGACTCCCGTATCACGCAAATTTCATCTGTTTTTGTTTTCGAGCTGTTGCTGCTGCAGATTACAAGAAGATGTCTTCTCAAGAGTCAATCGGGGAGAGCCGGGTATCTAATCCGGCACCGGAACCAAGGGCAAACAGCGACGCTGACCACTTTGGGCCAGCAATGGAGGAAGAGATGGAGGCTGACTTGATGAGAGTAGATGCCATGGAGGATGAAGAAGTCACCTCTCGCCTCCGAGCTGGGTTCACAATGGGGGAACTACAGAGCTCAGCTATTCCAAATTCGGTTATCCCTTCTAATGTTAGATTTCTTACCTATGAAAATATGAAGAGGAGTGTCACTTGTTCTCCTGCAGCTATGCAACACCCTTGGGTGCAAGGAGCTTTAGATGTCACAGGGAAGCTTCGTAAGGACATAATGGACCTCAAACATCAAGTCAATAAGCTCGAGGAGGAGAACCGCATCCTGAGGGGAATCATCGCCAAGAATATTACACCGACAACAAAGAAGGAGACATAATCACATGGCTATGGGCACTCCCCTTGGCAACTACCAAGCTTGGGGGAGGTGCCCCGGTATCGTATCACAATCACAACTCCTATCTTTACCGTTTTTCTTAGTTCAATCCTATTAGTAGTATCTTGATCTAGTAGAATAAAGTTTATGGCATGATCTAGTTTTAAGTTTGCTTTATGATCTCTCTATGTAATCGTGTCTGTGAGTGTAACATCCCAAATTTTCAATTTGGAATGTTATACATTAGATCATCGATGCATATCATATTTCTTTTGCATTCTGGTTGATCCTAGAAATTCTACGCAACTCAATGACCCACGGAGAGAGTTGGGGATTTCGTTATTTTCATATTTGAGTTCTCTCAAATTTTGAGAATAGGATCTTTTGATTTTATTTATTTTATCATCAATTATTTCTATTACAAAAATATGATAGAGGGAATAAAATGACTTTCCAAAAATAAAGAAATATTGAGGATTTAATAATAAAATCAAATAAGATTTTATTTCATAGTTTTTCGGTGTTTTATTTGATTTAGGAAAAAAATGTGTGTTTTTCAAAATTGCATTTAGGTCCCAAATAAATGTTCACCCTGTGAGGCTTGATTTTAGAAGCCCGTGAAAATTTATTTCGGAAATTTTGGAGTACGTTTAGTATTTCTTTTTTTCCTTTTTCCGAGCGGAATATATAAAAAAACGCGCCGCGCGCCGACTGGGCCAAGGCCCAGCCAACGGCCCACCCCGCCGCCTGCGTCTCCCTCCAGGAGACCAGAGCCGCGCCGCCGCCTGAGTCCGGCTCGGGGCCGCCGCCGTGCCCCCTCCCCCAAGGCAGCACCCCCTCCCTCTCTTAAATACCGAGCCGCCCCGCCGCCCCTCACCTCACCCGCTCCGCCCCGCCAAGCCGCAGCCGCCCCGCCGCCTGCGCTGCCGCCGCACGCCGCCGCCGCTGCCGCTGCTGCGCTGCCCCGCATAGCCGCCGCCGCCGGAGTACCTCGCCGGAGGTATAGCCGCCGCCGTTCGCCGTTCGTTTTTTTTAAAAGAGAAAAAAACGCCTCGGGTTTTTTTTCGAAACCCTAGATCGGTTTATTTTCTCTGGTTTTTAATTAGTGAACGTTCACCGATCCATTCGTTTTAGCGAACATATTCACCAGTTAGTTTATGTTAACGAGCGTCCGCTCGATTAACTGTTCGTCAGTTTTCTTTTTCTCGGATTAAATCCGCGATTTATCTGATCGCGATTCCTGATCCGATTTTCGTTTTAGTTTATCTTTTCGCTCGTTTATCGGAATTAGGCAATTCAAGCGCCTAGAGTTTCGTCTCGAAACCCTCTATCCATTTAACCAACTTAAACAAGATTTTGATACTATAAAATTTGCTCTAGATCCAGATTACTAGAACGAAGTTGTTTTCTTTCGCCGTTTGACTTTCGTTGCTTTGTTTGATTTGATTCTTTTTGCCAACCGGAGTTCTTAAGTTGAACCTTCTGGTTATATCTGTTATTTGAGTTTTACCTGTGCATTAGATGAGTACTTATTGCTTGCTCGTTTGTTTATTTGTGATAGAGTATCCGGAGTGCGCCGCTTGTTACTTCGAATCGCTAGGTTTCTCGGATCATCAGCAATGCAAGTAACACTTTGATCATACCTTTTTCTACTACCCAGTTTTATTGCATTAGATCAATCCTCACACATTTCATGATTAGGATCTAATTAAATTGTGGGATGGGAAGTAGTTGAGGTAGTACCTATTACCTGTTTATTATCAAACCTTTGGGAGTTACTTCCGCATTTGCTTATTATGCCATGCTATGCTAGAAGACGTGGATTGGGTGAGTGATATCCATGACAGATGTGAGTTTTGTTAATTAATGGTTTATCTAAGGTGGAAATCTAAACACACGTCTGGGTGGATTGAGGCACCTGGGTATTCCAGGACTTGCCTGTTTTCTTTTGGACCGCCACCCAGGCTCAAAGGGATCATAAGACTATTCATACTAGAAACTTCCGTGTGCAGCCACAAGCTATTATGGGCTCTAGCATAGTTGACTAAGTTGTGCGAACTCTTACAGTGGTAGACTAGCAGATGTAGGGGATGTAGGTGGTACGGTCTACCCGATCGTAAGGTGCTAGCGCTTCTGAAAGACTATGTCTCGATCATCCGTCTTCTCAAACACCATGTAGTGCGAGAAACCAAACGGAGGCGATCGAGTCTTGTGGGGAAAAGTGCGCAAACCTCTGCAGAGTGTAAAACACTAATCATGATTAGCCGTGTCCCCGGTTATGGACATCTTGAGTATCTAGTACCTAGATTATCATGTGAATCTCAACATGTTACTCTAAATTAATTTTGTTGGGTTGTGTTTAATGTTGATGCTTAATTGGGATTGAGAATGCTGTCAACCATTCTCAATGTTTAACAACTACCATGATAGTTAAATAAATTTTATTCCTTTGTAGTAGGGAAAAATTGGCTTTGCGCAAAAACTGTAACCATAGAGCTTTCCACCAGCGAAATATGCATATAGTATAGCTGTTTCATTCCATTACTCTCTATGTGTTACCTTGCCAGCATATTCCATGTGCTGACCCGTTTTCGGGCTGCAACATTAATGTTGCAGACTTTTTAGACGACGATTAAGGAGTTTTTAGGTCGTGGTCCTATACTCAGTGATGCCGTTGGAGTTGATGGACTCACTTATCTTCCAAGCCTTCCGCTGTTATCGTTATTAGATGGCCTTAAGCCATATTTATTGTAATAAGCTTTCTTATGAGACACTCGATGTAATAAGTGTGTGATTGCTACTCTGCTATAAATCCTCCGAGTACTGTGTGGTGTCAGCATTACTGATCCAGGGATGACACTGGAGCATAGAGATCAGACTGTTTGAGGTCTGGTCGCTACAGAGATGGTATCAGAGCACATGCTGACTGTAGGACACGACCACTAAGCTAAAAGACCTAGATCACTATTCACTCTCTTCTTCTCTGACTCCTCATCTTTTCTACTCTTTAGGATGGCGGATGCAAGGAACAAGTTCACACAACCGGATGAAGATACACCCTTTGGACGTCACTTGAAGGAAGTCACTAGATACCTGAACATAGGAGTACCAAGCTTCACGGGAACCTACAATGCCACTTTACCTGAAGAAGAGCGCTGGATGATTCAAGTTCAAGTTCCAGGAAGGACGTTCATGCCAGTCACTGAGCCCATCGAATTTTCTTTTGATGCACCAACTTGGAGTCTAGGAAAAAGCATGGCACCTCACATCGCCATGGGACGCATTGGAGAAGTCTACGGCCAGGATCTCAAAGATACTATCTACCAGATTTGTTGGCGCCGAGATGAGCACGGGGAGATGATCAACACTAGGAATGATAGATCAATCGCAACTTTTATCCAGGAGCTAAACCAGCACATTCGACGACAGGAGAACCAGATGTGAGCCGACATGATAGATCTGAAGAAGGCTAAGAGAAGAATCAAGGGACTGGAGGAAGAACTCAAGGCTACACATGAAGATTATGAAGAAGAAATTGAAGTATTGGTGGAGAAGAATGACGACCTGATCAAGAAGATTGGAATATTTATGGGAGGCCCTACGCCAGTAGATGAAGACGAAGAACCCCAGGAAATTAGCCCAGAAGACTACATCCTCATCGACGGCACCGACTCGGAAGCAGATAGTAGCGATGATGACTATATTAATGAAGCTGGAGCAGATATCATGGAGTCTGCAACCGAAGAATATTTCTAGTAGACCACCTCATTAGTAGTAGTAGTCCACCATGTAAATATAGTAGTCTGAGCACTTTTGCGATAGTTAGATCGATTGTATGCCTTTGTTTGATTGATTGAAGTGAATTGTTTGCTTTTGCCTCATGTGCATATGGGTAGTGTTTTCTCTTTAGACCCCCTCTATTCTTATATCTCATCTTTTCTAAACCCACAGATGCCTCCGAGACGTGACCCCGGATTTGCCTTCCCACCGGAGCTCACCCAGTTGATCCAGCAGCAGAACACTTTGATGAAGTTGCTAGTCCAGAATCAGAATCAGGGGAACAATATCAACAACCCACCACCACCACCACCTGTTGACCACTTAGCCCGTTTTCTTAGGCTGAATCCGCCGGTGTTTTCCAGTAGCACCGAGCCGATAGTAGCAGATGATTGGCTCCGCAAGACAGCTAGGGAGTTGACCACAGCAGGATGCACAGATACGGAGAAGGTGAAGTTTGCCGCACATCAGTTAGAAGGACCAGCGGCATCATGGTGGGAGAATTTCACAGCCACCTTCCCAGTCGACACTGTCACATGGGACCAGTTTCAGCAGGCTTTCCGTACTGCCCATGTTTCAGCAGGAGCTATGGCCATGAAGAAGCGTGAGTTTCGTAACTTGCACCAAGGAGGACGGACAGTTGGCCAGTATGTGGAGGAATTTTGTAAGTTAGCACGTTATGCCCCAGATGACGTCGCTATGGATGCAGCTAAGCAGGAGAAGTTTCTGGAAGGACTGAATGATGAGTTGAGCATGCAGTTGATGGTAGCCACCTTCAACAACTACCAGGAGTTAGTAGATCGTGCTCTTATGATTGAAGGGAAGCAGCAGAAAATTGAGAATCGCAAGAGGAAATATGGACAAGGAAAGTACAATTCAGGAGCTCAACAGAAGCCACGTTTTACCCCTAGACCTGGAGGACATTTTCAGCATACTCATGGAGGAGGTAGCTCGCACAATCACAATGGCACCAAGAATGGTAATGGCAATGGAGGAAGCAACGGCTAGAACCGCACCAACCCCTCAACCCCAGCCAAGAAGGACTTGAACCAAGTCACTTGCTATAAGTGTTCGAAGACCGGACACTATGCCAATGAATGTCCTGAAGGCCAAAATGGCAATGGAAGTTCTGGGAGGAAGCCGAACCCTTTCAACAGGGGACAGGTGAACCACGTTAGCGTGGAGGAGGTTGAAGCTCAGCCCGATGCAGTAATAGGTAAGTTTTTGGTTAAGTCATTTACTGCACTCGTTCTTTTTGATACTGGTGCATCGCATTCATACTTCTCAAGGGGATTTGTGGATAAGTACAACCTATCAACCCAAGCCCTTAGGTCACCCATGTTAGTAACCTCGCCTGGAGTAGAGTATGTGGCTAGTCTATGGTGTGATCGGTTACCATTAAGGATTGGTAACTATGTTTTTCCCTCAGACCTAATAGTATTGGAATCTCAAGGATTGGATGTGATATTAGGCATGGATTGGTTATCAAAGTATGAAGGGAATATTGAATGTGCTAGTAAGTCAATTTTGCTTACCACCCCAGAAGGGAGAAGGATCAAGTATGTATCCCGGCATGTGCCAAAGAGGACCCAAGTAAATTGCCTAACAGGAGTTGTGCAGGAGGGAGTATCAGTGGTAAGAGATTTCCCTGATGTATTTCCAGAAGAGTTGCCAGGCATGCCACCGAATAGAGATATCAAGTTTTTGATTGAGCTATTGCCAGGCACAGGGCCAATATCAAAGAGACCATATAGGATGCCAGCAAAGGATTTGGTGGAAATTAAGAAGCAGATTAAGAAGTTACTGGGTAAGGGATATATTCGCCCAAGTTCTTCACCTTGGGGATCGCCAGTACTTCTAGTGGAGAAGAAGGATGGATCGTTAAGGATGGTTGTTGATTATCGAGGATTGAATGAAGTAACGATCAAGAACAAGTACCCACTACCAATGATCAACGATCTGTTTGATCGATTGCAAGGAGCTAAGGTATTTTCCAAGATCGATCTGCGATCAGGATACCACCAGTTGAAGATTCGAGAACAGGATATTCCGAAGACAGCTTTTACTACCAGATATGGGCTATATGAGTACACCGTTATGTCATTTGGTCTGACTAACGCACCTGCCTATTTTATGAACATGATGAACAAAGTGTTTATGGAGTTTTTGGATAAGTTCGTCGTAGTGTTCATTGATGATATCCTGGTTTACTCGAAGAATGAAGAGGAGCATAAGGAGCATTTGCGTTTGGTACTTGGAAAACTCAGAGAACATCAATTATATGCTAAGTTCAACAAATGTGAGTTTTGGTTGAAGGAAGTAGGATTCCTCGGACATGTTATATCTGGTGAAGGTACAATAGTAGATCCCGCTAAAGTTGAAACCGTGACCAAGTGGGAAGCCCCAACAACAGTTGGAGAGATCCGGAGTTTTCTTGGACTCGCAGGATACTATCGGAGATTTATTGAGAATTTCTCAAAAATTGCGAAGCCTATGACAGAGTTATTAAAGAAGGATACCAAGTTCATATGGACAGAAGAGTGTGAGGCTAGTTTCCAGGAGTTGGAGAAACGTTTGGTTACCTCACCAGTGTTGATTTTGCCAGATCAAACCAAGGACTATGAGGTGTATTGCGACGCTTCACGCCGAGGACTTGGAGCAGTACTTATGCAGCAAGGGAGAGTTGTTTCATATGCCTCAAGACAACTGAAGCCTCATGAGTTGAATTATGCCATGCATGATTTGGAGTTAGCAACCGTAGTGCATGCGTTGAAAACATGGAGACATTTTCTCATTGGAAATCATTGTGAGGTGTACACGGATCATAAGAGTTTGAAGTACATTTTCACACAGAAGGAGTTAAATCTCAGACAAAGGAGATGGTTGGAGATTATCAACGATTATGATATGAAATTGCATTATCACCCCGGAAAGGCTAATGTAGTAGCTGACGCATTAAGCCGCAAGAGCCATGTCAATACGTTAATGACAGGAGAAATACCCAAGGAGTTAGCAGAAAATCTTCGTGAACTATGTTTGGAAATAGTTCCAAGAGGCTATGTAGCAGCATTGGAGATTCAGTCAACTTTGATGGATAGAATCAGAGAAGCTCAGAAAGCTGACAGAGAG
This sequence comes from Triticum urartu, assembly GCF_056163025.1. Taxonomy (NCBI): domain Eukaryota; kingdom Viridiplantae; phylum Streptophyta; class Magnoliopsida; order Poales; family Poaceae; genus Triticum; species Triticum urartu. Next base: position 221,255,609 of record NC_141874.1, on the reverse strand, counting down.
ATTGCCGCTATAAAGGAGAAACTGAGCAAAGGAAAAGCTAAAGGATTTCGTGAGGATGAACACGACACCCTATGGTTTGAAGACCGTGTTTACGTGCCCAATGACCCGGAGATCAGGAAGTTGATACTGCAAGAGGCACACGACTCACCGTATTCGATTCACCCAAGAAACACCAAGATGTATTTGGATTTGAAGGATATTTTCTGGTGGACCGGAATGAAGAAGGATATAGCGGAGTATGTAGCAGTTTGTGATGTATGTCAGAGAGTAAAGGTAGAGTATCAGAAGCCAGCAGGATTGTTACAACCATTGCCAATACCCGAATGGAACTGGGATAGGCTAGGCATGGATTTTATCATGGGATTGCCCAGGACTCGTTCAGGCTATGACTCAATTTGGGTTGTAGTTGATCGATTGATGAAAGTAGCTCATTTCATCCCAGTAAAGACCACTTACACCAGTGCTAAGTTGGCAAAGATATACATGACCAGGATCATTTGTCTGCATGGAGTTCCAAGGAGTATCGTATCAGATAGAGGAACCCAGTTTACCTCAAAGTTCTGGAAGCAGTTGCACGAAACTTTGGGTACCAGGCTAGAATTCAGTACAACTTTTCATCCACAGACAGATGGACAGACCGGGAGAGTCAATCAGATTTTGGAGGATATGCTGAGAGCTTGTGCGCTAGATTATGGATCTAGTTGGGACGACAATTTGCCATATGCAGAGTTCTCCTACAACAACAGTTACCAAACTAGTTTAAAGATGGCCCCTTTCGAAGCCTTGTACGGAAGGAGGTGCAGGACACCGTTGTCATGGGACGAAGTTGGAGACTATTAGTTGTTTGGACCTGACTTGATTAAAGAGTCTGAACGGAAGGTGAAGTTGATTCGCGATAGGCTCAAGGTAGCCCAGTCTAGACAGAAAAGTTATGCAGATTCTAAATGCAAGGAGACAGTTTACGAAGTTGGAGATAGAGCTTATCTTCGAGTATCTCCACTTCGAGGAACAAAGCGTTTTGGAATTAAAGGGAAGTTAGCGCCACGATTTGTAGGACCATATCGAGTTTTGGAGCGTATGGGAGAAGTGGCCTACAAGTTGGAATTGCCCGAAGGATTGTCAGGAGTTCATGATGTGTTCCACGTTTCTCAGCTGAAGAAGTGTCACACGGAGATGGCTGACATACCATTAAGAGATACAGTGCCTTTGGAAACTATTTAGTTGGATAACGATTTGACCTATGAGGAGAAACCAGTCAAGATTCTCGAGTTTGCCAACCGAGTTACTCGCAGCAAGGTTATCAAGTTTTGCAAAGTTCAGTAGAGCCACCACACGGAGGATGAAGCCACCTCGGATTGAGAGGAAGATTTGTTCAAAGACCAACCTCACCTATTTTCTAGCCAACCCGAATCTCAAGGGCGAGATTCATCTTAAGGGGGGTAGGTTTGTAACATCCCAAATTTTCAATTTGGAATGTTATACATTAGATCATCGTTGCATATCATATTTCTTTTGCATTCTGGTTGATCCTAGAAATTCTACGCAACTCAATGACCCACGGAGAGAGTTGCGGATTTCGTTATTTTCATATTTGAGTTCTCTCAAATTTTGAGAATAGGATCTTTTGATTTTATTTATTTTATCATCAATTTTTTCTATTAAAAAAATATGAGAGAGGGAATAAAATGACTTTCCCAAAATAAAGAAATATTGAGGATTTAATAATAAAATCAAATAAGATTTTATTTCGTAATTTTTCGGTGTTTTATTTGATTTAGGAAAAAAATGTGCGTTTTTCAAAATTGCATTTAGGTCTCAAATAAATGTTCACCCTGTGAGGCTTGATTTTAGAAGCCCGTGAAAATTTATTTCGGAAATTTTGGAGTCCGTTTAGTATTTCTTTTTTTCCTTTTTCCGAGCGGAATATATAAAAAAACGCGCCGCGCGCCGACTGGGCCAAGGCCCAGCCGACGGCCCACCCCGCCGCCTGCGTCTCCCTCCAGGAGACCGGAGCCGCGCCGCCGCCCGAGTCCGTCTCAGGGCCGCCGCCGTGCCCCCTCCCCCAAGGCAGCACCCCCTCCCTCTCTTAAATACCGAGCCGCCCCGCCGCCCCTCACCTCACCCCGTCCCGCCCCGCCAAGCCGCAGCCGCCCCGCCGCCTGCGCTGCTGCCGCTGCCGCCCCGCCGCCCCGCATAGCCGCCCCCCCGCCGCCGCCGGAGTACCTCGCCGGAGGTATAGCCGCCAGCGTTCGCCGTTCGTTTTTTTTTAAAGAGAAAAAAACCGCCTTGGTTTTTTTTTCGAAACCCTAGATCGGTTTATTTTCTCTGGTTTTTAATTAGTGAACGTTCACCGATCCATTCGTTTTAGCGAACGTGTTCACCGGTTAGTTTCTGTTAATGAACGTCCGTTCGATTAACTGTTCGTCAGTTTTCTTTTTCTCAGATTAAATCCGCGGTTTATCTGATCGTGATTCCTGATCCGATTTTCATTTTAGTTTATCTTTTCGCTCGTTTATCAGAATCAGGCGATTCAAGCGCCTAGAGTTTCGTCTCGAAACCCTCTATCCGTTTAACCAACTTAAACAAGATTTTTCTACTATAAAATTTGCCCTAGATCCATATTACTAGAATGAAGTTGTTTTCTTTCGCCGTTTGACTTTCGTTGCTTTGTTTGATTTGATTCTTTTTTCTAACCGGAGTTCTTAAGTTAAACCTTCTGGTTATATCTCTTATTTGAGTTTTACCTATGCATTAGATGAGTACTTATTGCTTGCTCGTTTGTTTGTTTGCGATAGAGTATCTGGAGTGCGTCGCTTGTTACTTCGAATCGCTAGGTTTCCCGGATCATCAGCAAGGCAAGTAACACTTTGATCATACCTTTTTCTACTACCCAGTTTTATTGCATTAGATCAATCCTCACACATTGCATGATTAGGATCTAATTAAATTGTGGGATGGGAAGTAGTTGAGGTAGTACCTATTACCTGTTTATTATCAAACCTTTGGGAGTTACTTCCGTGTTTGCTTATTATGCCATGCTATGCTAGTAGACGTGGATTGGGTGAGTGATATCCATGACAGGTGTGAGTTTTGTTAATTAATGGTTTATCTAAGGTGGCAACCTAAACACACATCTGGGTGGATTGAGGCACCTGGGTATTCCAGGACTTGCCTGTTTTCTTTTGGACCGCCACCCAGGCTCAAAGGGATCATAAGACTATTCATACTAGAAACTTCCGTGTGCAGCCACAAGCTATTATGAGCTCTAGCATAGTTGACTAAGTTGTGCGAACTCTTACAGTGGTAGACTAGCAGATGTAGGGGATGTAGGTGGTACGGTCTACCCGATCGTAAGGTGCTAGCGCTTCTGAAAGACTATGTCTCGATCATCCGTCTTCTCAAACACCATGTAGTGCGAGAAACCAAACGGAGGCGATCGAGTCTTGTGGGGAAAAGTGCGCAAACCTCTGCAGAGTGTAACAAACTAATAATGATTAGCCGTGTCCCCGGCTATGGACATCTTGAGTATCTAGTACCTGGATTATCATGTGAATCTCAACATGTTACTCTAAATTAATTTTGTTGGGTTGTGTTTAATGTTGATGCTTAATTGGGATTGAGAATGCTGTCAACCATTCTCAATGTTTAACAACTACCATGATAGTTAAATAAATTTTATTCCTTTGTAGTAGGGAAAAATTGGCTTTGCGCAAAAACTGTAACCATAGAGCTTTCCACCAGCGAAATATGCATATAGTATAGCTGTTTCATTCCATTACTCTCTATGTGTTACCTTACCAGCATATTCCATGTGCTGACCCGTTTTCGGGCTGCAACGTTAATGTTGCAGACTTTTCAGATGACGATTAAGGAGTTTTTAGGTCGTGGTCCTATACTCAGTGATGCCGTTGGAGTTGATGGACTCACTTATCTTCCAAGCCTTCCGCTGTTATCCTTATTAGATGGCCTTAAGCCATATTTATTGTAATAAGCTTTCTTATGAGACACTCGATGTAATAAGTGTGTGATTTCTACTCTGCTATAAATCCTCCGAGTACTGTGTGGTGTCAGCATTACTGATCCAGGGATGACACCGGAGCACAGAGATCAGACTGTTTGAGGTCTGGTCGCTACAGTGAGCTATATATAATAAAGATTAGTGTTGAGTCAAGGGCTTGATTATTTTGCCATGATCTTGGGGGAATAAAAGAAAAGAGAAAAAGAATAAAAAGAAACAAAAGTTCATATTGATGTTATTGAGAGTAATGACTTCACATAGAAAGAGTATGATGATTAAAAGTTGTTGCGAGTTGGCAAACATAGCTTTGGTCATTGTTGCAATTAATAGGAAGTAATAAGGAAAGAGAGGTTTTCACATATGGATATATTATCATTGACATCTTTTATGATTGGGAGCACTCATTAAAGTATGACATGCCAAAGAGTTGATGTTGGACAAGGAAGACAACGTAATGAGTTATGTCTTTCTTATATCTGAGATAAAGTATGTTGTCATGGATCCTTTAACTTGTTGAGCTTGCCTTTCCCCCTCATGCTAGCCAAATTATCAGCACTAAGTAGAAATACTACTTGTGCTTCCAAAATCCCTAAACCAGTTTTCCCATGAGAGTCCACCATATCTACCTATGGATTGAGTAAGATCCTTCAAGTAAGTTGTCATCAGTGCAAAGCAATAAAAATTGCTCTAAATATGTATGATTGATTGGTGTGGGAGAAATAAGCTTTATACGATCTTGTGATGTGGAAGTAATAAAAGCGACGAACTGCATAATAAAGGTTCATATCACAAGGGGCAATATAAAGTGACATTCTTTCGAATTGAGATTTTATATATCCAACCATAAAAGCGCATGGCAACCTCTACTTCCCTCTGCGAAGGGCCTATCCTTTATTATTATCCTCTACCTTATGCAAGAGTCATGGTGATCTTCACCTTTTATTTTTCATTTTATCCTTTGGCAAGCTCAGCATGTTGGAAAGAACATGATATATATATCTAATTGGATGTAGGGGAGCATGAACCATTATTGTTGACATTACCCTTGAGGTAAAAGGTTGTGGGGCGAAACTATAAGCCCCTATCTTTCTCTGTGTCCGATTAAGACTCCGTAACCACAAGTATTGCGTGAGTGTTAGCAATTATGGAGGACTAAATGATAGTTGAGTATGTGGACTTGCTTTTTAGCTCTGACATAGACTCTTTCCGATGTTATGATAAATTGCAATTGCTTCAATGACTGAGATTATAGTTTGTTGGTGCCCAATAAGGTTTATGATTTATACTTTTGCATTGTGAATAGATCATCACTTGAACATAAGTAATCATATGACAAAATCTATATATGTTTCTATTATGAGAATAATCATGATGCCTTCATGTCCGTATTTTATTTTTATCGACGCCTCTACCTCTAAACATGAGGACATATTTATTGTTATCGGATTTTCGCTTGAGGACAAGCAAGGTCTAAGCTTGGGCGAGTTGATACGTCCATTTTGCATCATGCTTTTATATCAATATTTATTGCATTATGGGTTGTTATTTCACCTTATGTCACAATACTTATGGCTATTCTCTCTTATTTTACAAGGTTTACATAAGGAGGGATAATGCCGGCAGCTGGAATTCTGGGCTGGAAAAGGAGCAAATATTACAGACCTATTCTGCGCAACTCCAAAAGTCATGAAACTCCACGGAACATCTTAAAACAAATAAAGAAAAATCCTCGCCAAAGATGAAGGCCAGGGGCCCCACACCCTTCTCACGAGGGTAGGGGGCGCGCCCCCCTAGGGCACGCCCCCTACCTCATGGGCCCCCTGGTGGCTCTCCGACACCCATCTTCTCCTATATGAGGTCTTTCGATGAGAAAAAAATAAGAGGGAACTTTTCGGGACGAGACTCCACCGCCACGAGGCGGAACCTTGGCGGATCCAATCTACAGCTCCGCAGAGCTGTTCTGCCAGGGAAACCTCCCTCCGGGAGGGGGAAATCATCATCATCATCATCATCATCACCAACACTCCTCTCATTGGGAGAGGGCAATCTCCATCAACATCTTCACCAGCACCATCTCATCTCCAAACCATAGTTCATCTCTTGTATCCAATTCTTGTCTCAAAGTCCGGGATTGGTGCTAGTAGGTTGCTAGTAGTGTTGATTACTCCTTGTAGTTGATGCTAGTTGGTTTATTTGGTGGAAGATCATATGTTCAGATCCTATATGCATATTATTACCCCTCTGATTATGAACATGAATATGTTTTGTGAGTAATTACGTTCGTTCCTGAGGACAAGGGAGAAGTCTTGCTATGAGTAGTCATGTGAATTTGGTATTCGTTTGATATTTTGATAAGATGTATGTTGTCTAGACTCTAGTGGTGTTATGTGAACGTCGACTACATAACAGTTCACCATTATTTGGGCCTAGAGGAAGGCATTGGGAAGTAATAAGTAGATGATGGGTTGCTAGAGTGACAGAAGCTTAAACCCTATTTTATGCGTTGCTTCATAAGGGGCTGATTTGGATCCATATGTTTCATGCTATGGTTAGGTTTACCTTAATACTTTTGTTGTAGTTGCGGATGCTTGCAATAGAGGTTAATCATAAGTGGGATGCTTGTTCAAGTAAGAACAGCACCCAAGCACCGGTCCACCCACATATCAAATTATCAAAGTATCGAACACGAATCATATGAACGTGATGAAAACTAGCTTGACGATATTCCCATGTGTCCTCGGGAGCGCTTTTCCTATTATAGGAGTTTGTTCCGGCTTGTCCTTTGCTACAAAAGGATTGGGCCACCTTGCTGCACTTTATTTACTTTTGTTACTTGTTGCTCGTTACAACCTATCTTATCACATGTGACGCCCGGATAATTACGCTACAATAAACTTCTACTAATGATGCCACGTCACCATGATTATTGTTGCTAATCTCGCGTCAGTTCGAAACCCAGTTCAAATTTTAAAAATAAAGTCAAACAATAAAAGTTTCCAAACATTAAAACTAAAATGCTCTAGACGTGCCAAATAATGCATAGGTAAATATGGTTAAGAAACCCCATTTTTATAAAATATTTAAATACCCTTAGGTGAATAAAACAGTAGCAAAAACCAATATACAAATGCTTTTATAATTAACAAAATACTAAACTAAATAGCTTTGGGGTAAAACCTTTTGTTGTAGGGGATTTTAATGTATTACTAAATTAGGGATCATTTTAATATTAGATAAAAACTAAATGAAAAAGAAACTAGAAATAAAACAGAAAAAGGAAAAACAAAACTAACAAAAAAAGAGGAAAGAGAAAAGCCCCCCCCCCCCGCTGGGCCAAGTGGCCCAGCTGGCCTCTACCGGCCCACCCCGGAACCATAAACCGTCCCCCACTCCCCTCACTCTCCACCGATACCCCACTCCCCTCCAAAAATATCTCCCCCTCCCCGATTGGATCGGGAGCGGAGGAGGAGGTCATCGCGACGCCCTCGCTCGACGCCCAACGCCGCCCCACCGCTGGACCTCGATGGAGCGCGCCCTCGCCGGCCTGCTTCCTCGTCGTTGCGTCGTCTTCGCCCACCTCCTCGCCCCCTATTGCCCAGTCCCTACGAATCCCGGTGAGGCCTCGGCCTCCTCTTCCCCTCGCCCCGCTAGCTAGCTACGCGCGCGTCCGCCTCCGCTCGCCACTGCTGATGTTGCACTGCATCGCCCGTGCACGCACGTCCCCGCATCGCCGAGCCCTTCCACCCGCAGCGCGCGGTCGCTAGCGCCCCCCTCCCTGCGCCGCGGCCTGGCCGAGCGCCCGTGCCCCTGGCTCTCCTCGCTCACCTACTGCCGTAGCCGCGCCCGCTCGCGCGCCCCCCCGTCCTCCGCGTGCGCCCGCAGTTGCCGTTTTCGCCATCGCCGCATCGGCCATGGCCTCGCCCGTAGCCCCCGCGCGCGCTCGTCACCGTGCGCAGCCACCGCGCCCGCCCGTGCTCACCGCGACCCCGCACCACCACAATCGCGCCGTGCGCACGCCGCGGCTCGCCGTCGCACCTCACCTGTGCACCTCGCGCGCACGCGCTCGCCGCGCGCCCCGCCCGCTTGCTCCCTCTGCAGCGCGCCACCGCCCCCTGCTTCCCCCTCGACGCGCTCGTCGCGCCGCGCCCGGAGTTCTGCTCCCCTGCGCCTGCTCCACTTCCTCCACGCCCTGGCCGCACCCACCTGCGCCCAGCCGCCCGTGCCTGCTTCCGCCGCCACTCCCGCTACTGCACGGCTCCGCCGCCCTACGCCACTCCGGCCGACCGTGCCTCGCCGGCGCCAAACGCCGAGCCCCACCCCGCGGCTGGCCTTGCCCAGTGCCCAGTCAGGCTCACGCCCGCACCCGCACCGCCCTATGCCCGCTAAGGCCTCCGTGCGTTTGACATGTGGGGCCGCCCCCAATACGTATTTAAAAAATGAAATTAATTAATTAATTAAAGAATTAATTAACTTAATTAATTTCAATTAATTAAACTAATCAAATAATTAAACTAATTAAACATTAGTTATCTAATTAACCTGGTTAGTTAATTAGCTAATTAATTAGTATGACAGTGTGGCCCACCCCCTAATTAATACTAATTAGGTTAATTAAATTGTTTAATTAAAATGTGTCACTGACCAATGGGACCCACTGGTCAGGTTAACCAGTCAACCCTGTTGACTGCTGACGTCAGCATGACATCATGCTGATGTCATAATTCCATTTTTGAAATTAAATTAAATTATTAATTAAATTCTAGAAATTAATAAAATCTTTAGAAAATCATATCTTTTAATCCGTATCTCGGATTAAAATATTTTCAACATGAAAGTTGCTCAGAACGATGAGACGAATCCGGATACGCAGTTCGTTCGTCCGTCACACATCCCTAGCATAGCGAACACACAACTTTCCCCCTCCGGCTCCTCTGCCCAAAAACACGAAACACCGGGGATACTTTCCCGGATGTTTCCCCCCTTCACCGGTACCACCTCATACCGCGTTAGGGCACACCTAGCTTTACGCTTTGTCATGTCATGCATCGTCATGCATTCGTTTGCATTATATTTATTGTTTCTCCCCCCTCTTCTCTCGCTAGACACCGAGACCGACGCCGCTGCTACCCAGTATGACTACGGTGTTGACGACCCCTCTCTCTTGCCAGAGCAACCAGGCAAGCCCCCCCGTGATAACCAGATATCGCCTACTCTACTCTCTACTGCTTGCATTAGAGTAGTGTAAACATGTTACTGCTTTCCGTTAATCCTATCCTGATGCATAGCCTGTCCTTGCTACTACTGTTGTTACCTTTACCTGCAATCCTAATGCTTAGTATAGGATGCTAGTTTATCATCAGTGGCCATACTTTCTTGTCCGTCTGCCATGCTATACTATCGGGCCGTGATTACTCGGGAGGTGATCACGGGTATATACATATATACATCATATATGATACTTGTGGTGACTAAAGACGGGTCGGCTCGTGGGAGTACCTGCGAGTGATTCACGGATTGGGTCTGAAAGGACGTTTGTCCCGACGGCCCTTTGAGTGGATCTTTGTGGCGAAGCGACAGGGCAGGTTGAGACCACCTAGGAGAGAGGTGGACAGGTTGGCGTTCGTGGTTTTTCAAAATAACACGTTTAACGAGATCTTGGTATTTGATCTAAGTCTGGCTACTGGCCTATACGCACTAACCATCTACGCGGGGACAGTTATGGGCACTCGACGTCGTGGTATCAGCCGAAGCCTTCGTGACATCAGCGACTGAGCGGCGCGCGCTGGGTTGGACTGGAACGCCTACTCTTGTATAAGGGAGGCTAGGTCTGCTCACCGGCCACGTACGCAACGTGCAGGTGTGCAATGGGCGATGGGCCCAGACCCCTGCGCCATAGGATTTAGACCGGCGTGCTGACCTCTTTGTTGTGCCTAGGTAGGGCTGCGACGTGTTGATCTTCCGAGGCCGGGCATGACCCAGAAAAGTGTGTCCGGCCAAATGGGATCGAGCATGTTGGATTATGTGGTGCACCCCTGCAGGGAAGTTAATCTATTCGAATAGCCGTGATCTTCGGTAACAGAACGACTTGGGGTTGTACCTTGACCTTATGACAACTAGAACCGGATACTTAATAAAACACACCCTTCCAAGTGCCAGATACAACCGGTGGTCGCTCTCTCACAGGGCGACGAGGGGAGTATCATCGGTTAGGATTATGCTATGCGATGCTACTTGGTGAACTTACCATCTACTCTCTTCTCCTGCTGCAAGATGGAGGTTACCAGAAGCGTAGTCTTTGAAAGGACTAGCTATCCCCCTCTTATTCCGGCATTTTGCAGTTCAGTCCACATATGATACCCTTATTCCATTTGATACCAATGCATACATACGTAGTGTAGCTCCTTGCTTGCGAGTACTTTGGATGAGTACTCACGGTTGCTTTTCTCCCCCTTTTCCCCTTTCCTATTTCCGATTGCTGCAACCACACATTGGAGTCCAGGAGCCAGACGCCACTGTTGATGACGACTACTACTACTCGGGAGGTGCCTACTACTATGTGCAGCCCGCTGACGACGACCAGGAGTAGTTTAGGAGGATCCCAGGCAGGAGGCCTGCGCCTCTTTTGATCTGTATCCCAGTTTGTGCTAGCCATCTTATGGCTACTTGTTTAACTTATGTCTGTACTCAGATATTGTTGCTTCCGTTGACTCGTCTATGATGGAGCTCTTGTATTCGAGCCCTCGAGGCCCCTGGCTTGTAATATGATGCTTGTATGACTTATTTTAATTGTAGAGTTGTGTTGTGATATCTTCCCGTGAGTCCCTGATCTTGATCATACACGTTTGCGTGTATGATTAGTGTACGATTGAATCGGGGGCGTCACATCAAAAAACTATCTGTTACCACTTATTTCAGTACTTGCAGTGAATACCTTGCTGAAAACCGCTTATCATTTCCTTCTGCTCCTCGTTGGGTTCGACACTCTTACTTATCGAAAGGACTATGATAGATCCCCTATACTTGTGGGTTATCAGGTGCTCATGAGGTAGGGGGCGCGCCCAGGGGGGTAGGGCGCGCCCTCCACCCTCGTGGGGCCCTCGTGTCCTTCCCGGACTGCTACTTATTTTTCTATTTTTCTAAATATTCCAAAACGGAGAAATATTGCCTTAAAAACTGTTGGAATCGGTTTACTTACCGTACCACATACCTATTCCTTTTCGGAGTCTGAAGCGTTCTGGAAAGTGTCCCTTATGTATTCCTCTGGGGTTACGGTTTCAATAATATTGGTTTCAACATTTATGGGATTACCTGAGATATAATGTTTGATTCTTTGACCGTTTACCACCTTCGGATTTGTGCCTTCGAAGTTGTTGATTTTTATGGCACCGGAACGATAGACCTCCTCGATAACATAGGGGCCTTCCCATTTAGAGAGAAGTTTTCCTGCAAAAAATCTTAAACAAGAGTTGTATAGCAATACATAATCAGCTACATTAAACTCACGCTTTTGTATCCTTTTGTCATGCCATCTTTTAACCTTTTCTTTAAACAACTTGGCATTTTCATAAGCGTGGGTTCTCCATTCATCAAGTGAGCTAATATCAAATAACCTCTTTTCACCGGCAAGTTTGAAATCATAGTCGAGCTCTTTAATAGCCCAATATGCCTTATGTTCTAGTTCGAGAGGTAAGTGACATGCTTTTCCATATACCATTTTATACGGAGACATACCCATAGGATTTTTATATGCAGTTCTATAGGCCCATAATGCATCATCAAGTTTCTTGGACCAATTCTTTCTAGACCCATTAACAGTCTTTTGCAAAATTAATTCTACTTGACCACTAGACCGTGGGTGATACGGAGATGCAATTCTATGATTGACGTCATATTTAGCAAGCATTTTACGGAAAGCACCATGAATAAAATGTGAACCACCATTAGTCATTAAATATCTAGGGACTCCAAACCTCGGAAAAATAACTTCTTTAAGCATTTTAATAGAAGTGTTATGATCAGCACTACTAGTTGGAATAGCTTATACCCACTTAGTAACGTAATCAACAACAACTAAAATATGTGTATATCCATTAGAGGCAGGAAAAGGTCCCATATAATCAAAGCCCCAAACATCAAACGGTTCAATAACAAGTGAATAATTCATAGGCATTTCTTGATGTCTACTAATATTACCAATTCTTTGACATTCATCACAAGATAGGACAAACTTACGAGCATCCTTGAAGAGAGTAGGCCAATAAAAACCGGATTGCAATACCTTATGTGCAGTTCTATCTCCCACGTGGTGTCCTCCATAAGTTTCGGAGTGGCACTTGCGTAGGATCTGTTCTTGTTCATGCTCAGGTACACAACGTCTAATAACACCATCTACTCCTTCTTTATAAAGATGTGGGTCATCCCAAAAGTAATGTCTCAAATCATAGAAGAACTTTTTCTTTTGTTGGTATGTGAAGCTAGGTGGTATGAATTTAGCAACAATGTAATTAGCATAATCAGCATACCAAGGAGTACTACGAGAAGTACTTATGACATTTAATTGTTCATCAGGAAAGTTATCATCAATAGGTAGTGGGTCATCAAGAACATTCTCTAACCTAGATAAGTTGTCTGCAACGGGGTTCTCAGCTCCTTTTCTATCAACAATATGCAAACCAAATTCTTGTAGCAAGAGAACCCATCTAATAAGTCTAGGTTTAGCATCTTTCTTCTCCATAAGATATTTAATAGCAGCATGATCAGTGTGGATAGTTACTTTAGAATCAACAATATAAGGTCTAAACTTATCACATGCAAATACAACAGCTAAGAATTCTTTTTCAGTAGTAGCATAATTTCTTTGAGCATTGTCTAGAGTCTTACTAGCATAACGGATACCATTTAATTTCTTATCAACTCTTTGCCCTAGAACAACACCTACAGCATAATCACTAGCATCACACATAATTTCAAAGGGTAAATTCCAATCAGGTGGCTGAATAATAGGTGTAGAGACTAATGCTTTCTTAAGTATTTCAAATGCTTTGCACAATCATCATCAAAGAAAAATGGTATATCTTTTTGTAATAAATTAGTCAAAGGCCAAGAAATTTTTGAGAAGTACTTAATGAACCTCCTATAAAATCTGGCGTGACCAAGGAAACTTCTTATACCTTTGATGTCCTTGGGACACAGCATCTTTTCAATAGCATCAACCTTGGCTTTATCAACTTCAATACCTCTTTCAGAAACTTTATGCCCCAAGACAATACCTTCATTAACCATAAAGTGGCACTTTTCCCAATTCAAGACAAGATTAGTTTCTTCATATCTCTGCAAAACTCGATCAAGATTGCTCAAGCAATCGTCAAAAGAAGATCCATAGACAGAAAAGTCGTCCATGAAAACCTCACAAATATTTTCACAAAAGTCAGAGAATATAGCCATCATGCATCTTTGAAAGGTAGCAGGTTCATTACATAAACCAAAAGGCATACGTCTATAAGCAAAAGTACCGAAAGGGCATGTAAAAGTAGTCTTTGATTGATCTTTAGCCGACACAGGTATTTGAGAGAAACCAGAATAACCATCTAGAAAGCAGTAATGTGTATGTTGCATAATCTTTCTAGCATTTGATCGATAAAAGGTAAGGGGTAATGATCTTTCTTAGTAGCCTTATTTAATTTGCGGAAATCAATTACCATCCTATAACCTGTAATAATTCTTTGTGGAATTAATTCATCTTTATCATTAGGAACAACAGTAATACCTCCCTTCTTAGGGACACAATGAACAGGACTTACCCACTGACTATCAGCAACGGGATAAATTATACCTACCTCCAGAAGCTTTAGTATTTCTTTTCTTACCACTTCTTTCATTTTAGGATTCAGACGTCGTTGAGGATCACGAACTGGTTTGGCATCTGCTTCCAAATTTATTTTATCTTGACATAGAGTGGGACTAATGCCCTTAAGATCATCAAGAGTATATCCAATAGCAGCACGGTGCTTCTTCAGAGTTTTCAATAATCTTTCTTCTTCATGCTCTGAAAGGTTAGCACTAATAATAAAAGGATATATCTTCTTTTCATCAACATAAGCATATTTAAGATTATCAGGCAACAGTTTAAGCTCAAACACGGGATCACCCTTAGGTGGAGGGGGATCCCCTAGGATTTCAACAGGCAAATTGTGTTTCAGAATAGGTTCCTGTTTAAAGAATACTTCATCTATTTCCCTTCTTTCATTCATAAACATATCATTCTCATGGTCTAGGAAATATTGTTCTAAAGGATTACTAGGAGGTATGACAATAGAAGCAAGACCAATAATTTCATCCTTACTAGGCAATTCTTCTTCACGGTGTTGTTTACTAAATTTAGAGAAATTAAACTCATGAGTCATATCATCTAAGCCGACAGTAACAACATCCCTTGTGCAATCTATGGTAGCATTAACAGTATTTAAGAAGGGTCTACCAAATATAATGGGACAAAAGCTATCTTGTGGGGAACCAAGAACAAGAAAATCAGCAGGATATTTAGTTTTCCCACACAAGACTTCAACATCTCTAACAATTCCCATTGGTGAAATGGTATCTCTATTAGCAAGTGACATCAATTTCTTCTAACTCAACAGGTGCAATGTCATGCATAATTTCTTTGTATAAGTCAATAGGTATTGCACTAGAACTAGCACCCATATCACATCAGCCATGATAACAATGATCTCTTATTTTAACAGAAATAACAGGCATGCCTACCACAGGTCTAGGTTTATCTGTATCACGGGGTTTAGCAATTCTAGCAGTTTCATTACAGAAGTAAATAACATGCCCATCTATATTATCAGACAAGAGATCTTTAACAATAGCAATATTAGGTTCAACTTTAACTTTCTCAGGAGGTGTATATGTTTTAATATTGCTTTTACGAACCACCGTTGAAGCTTTAGCATGATCCTTTATCCTAACAGGGAAAGGTGGTTTCTCAACATAACAAGTAGGAACAATAGGATCATTATAAGTGACAATCTTTTCTTCAACTTTAATTGGTGCAGCTACTTTTACTTCTATGGGAGGATGATATTTAAACCACTTCTCCTTAGGGAGATCAACATAAGTAGCAATAGATTCACAGAAAAAAGCTACTATCTCAGAATCAAGTCCATATATCGGTATCCATAAAAGATTTAACACAATCAAACTTAGGTGTCATACCTGACTCCTTACCTTTGTCGAGATCCCAATCTTCAGAGTTGCGTTTAATTCTATCCAATAAATCCCATCTATATCCAATAGTCTTCATCATAAAAGAGCCAGCACAAGAAGTATCGAGCATGGTGCGGTTATTTTCAAAAAGCCGAGCATAATTTTTTTGAAGAATTGTTTCTCTTGGGAGCTTATGATCGGGTCATGAATATAACATTGATTTAAGCCTCCCCCAAGCTTGAGCGATGCTTCACCTTCGCGAGGCCAAAAATTATATATATAATTGCGGTCACGATGAACAAGATGCATAGGGTAATACTTTTGATGAAATTCCAATTTCAATCTTCTATAGTTCCATGATCTCGTATCATCACATAGCCTATACCATGTCAATGCGTCTCCCTTCAAAGATAAAGGGAAGACCTTCTTCTTAGCAACATCATCGGGTATACCTGCAAGCTTAAATAATCCACAAACTTCATCCACATATATTAGGTGTTCATCAGGATGCTTTGTTCCATCTCCTGTAAAAGGATTAGCTAGCAGTTTTTCTATCATACCCGAAGGATACTCATAAGGAATTTCATTTTCAATAGGTTCAGTAGGTTGAGGAGCAACTCTTTGCTCTACTGGTCGGGGTGAAGATACCTCGAACAAGCCCCTCAAAGGATAACTTTCCATAGTAACAAGTGACAGTAAATTTCAGCACACTATATAAATTTTTCCTTACCAAATTCCACCTACCAAAGGCACTTCACTCCCCGACAACGATGCCAGAAAAGAGTCTTGATGACCCACAAGTATATGGGATCTATCATAGTCCTTTTGATAAGTACGAGTGTCGAACCCAACGAGGAGCAGAAGGAAATGATAAGCGGTTTTCAGCAAGGTATTCTCTGCAAATACTGAAATAAGTGGTAACAAATAGTTTTGTGATAAGGTAATTTGTAACGAGCAACAAGTAACAAAAGTAAATAAATTTCAGCAAGGTGGCCCAATCCTTTTTGTAGCAAAGGACAAGCCTGGACAAACTCTTATATAAGGAAAAGCGCTCCTGAGGACACATGGGAATATCATCAAGCTAGTTTTCATTATGTTCATATGATTCGCGTTCGGTACTTTGATAATTTAACATGTGGGTGGACCGGTGCTTGGGTGCTGTTCTTACTTGAACAAGCATCCCACTTATGATTAACCTCTATTGCAAGCATCCACAACTACAACAAAAGTATTAAGGTAAACCTAACCATAGCATGAAACATATGGATCCAAATCAGCCCCTTACGAAGCAACGCATAAACTAGGGTTTAAGCTTCTGTCACTCTAGAAACCCATCATCTAATTATTACTTACCAATGCCTTCCTCTAGGCCCAAATAATGGTGAAGTGTTATGTAGTCGACGTTCACATAACACCACTAGAGGCTAGACAACATACATCTCATCAAAATATCGAACGAATACCAAATTCACATGACTACTAATAGCAAGACTTCTCCCTTGTACTCAGGAACAAACGTAACTACTCACAAAGCATATTAATGTTCATAATCAGAGGGGTAATAATATGAATAAAGGATATGAACATATGATCTCCCACCAATTAAACCAACTAGCATCAACTACAAGGAGTAATTAACACTACTAGCAACCTACTAGCACCAATCCCGAACTTGGAGACAAGAATTGGATACAAGAGATGAACTAGGTTTTTGAGATGAGATGGTGCTGATGAAGATGTTGATGGAGATTTCCCTCTCCCGATGAGAGGAGCGTTGGTGATGATGATGGCGATGATTTCCCCCTCCGGGAGGGAAGTTTCCCCGGCAGAACAGCTCTGCCGGAGCCCTAGATTGGTTCCGCCAAGGTTCCGCCTCGTGGCGGCGGAGTTTCGTCCCGAAAGGTTGCTTCTG
Organism: Triticum urartu; assembly: GCF_056163025.1. Classification (NCBI taxonomy): domain Eukaryota; kingdom Viridiplantae; phylum Streptophyta; class Magnoliopsida; order Poales; family Poaceae; genus Triticum; species Triticum urartu. The sequence continues at coordinate 221,238,471 of NC_141874.1, read as the reverse complement.
GTTTTTTTCTCGACGAAAGACTTCATATAGCAGAAGATGGTCATCGGAGAGCCACCATGGGGCCCACGAGGTAGGGGGCGCGCCCTAGGGGAGGGGCGCCCCCCACCCTCGTGGACAGGTTGTGGGCCCCCTGGTCTTCATCTTTGGCAAGGATTTTTCATTATTTATTATAAGGTATACCGTGGAGTTTCAGGACTTTTGGAGTTGTGCAGAATAGGTCTCTAATATTTGCTCCTTTTCCAGCCCAGAATTCCAGCTGCCGGCATTCTCCCTCCTTATGTAAACCTTGTAAAATAAGAGAGAATAACCATAAGTATTGTGACATAATGTGAAATAACAGCCCATAATGCAATAAATATCGATATAAAAGCATGATGCAAAATGGACGTATCAGTTGCACTATCATTATTAACTTTGCATCTTTTGGCTTCAATATTATGAGTATGTGTATCACTACGATCGAGATCCAACAAACCATTTTATTGGGTGTATAACCATAGAAGGTTTTATTCATGTAAATAGAATAACAATTATTCTCTAACTTAAATGAATAACTGTATTGCAATAAACATGATCAAAACATATTCTTGCTCAACGCAAACACCAAATAACATTTATTTAGGTTCAACACTAATCCCGAAAGTATAGGGAGTTTGCCATGATGATCATATCATTCTTGGAACTACTTCCAACACACATCGTCACTTCACCCTTAACTAGTCTCTGTTCATTCTGCAACTCCTGTTTCAAGTTACTACTCTTAGCAACTGAACTAGTATCAAATACCGAGGGGTTTCTATAAACACTAGTAAAGTACACATCAATAACATGTATATCCAATATACCTTTGTTCACCTCGCCATCCTTCTTATCCGCCAAATACTTGGGGCAGTTTCGCTTCTAGTGACCAGTCCCTTTCCAGTAAAAGCACTCAGTCTCAGGCTTAGGTCCAGACTTGGGCTTCTTCGCTTGAGCAGCAACTTGCTTGCCGTTCTTATTGAAGTTCCCTTTCTTCCCTTTGCCCTTTTCTTGAAACTAGTGGTCTTTGTCAACCATCAACACTTGATGCTTTTCTTGATTTCTACCTTCGTCGATTTCAGCATCACGAAGAGCTTGGGAATTACTTTTGTCATCCCTTGCATATTATAGTTCATTACTAAGTTCTAGTAACTCGGTGATAGTGACTAGAGAACTTTATCACTTACTCTCTTATCTGGAAGATTAACTCCCACTTGATTCAAGCAATTGTAGTACTCAGATAATCTGAGCACATGCTCACTGGTTGAGCTATTCTCCTCCATCTTGTAGGCAAAGTACTGTCAGAGGTCTCTTACCTCTCGACATGGGCATGAGTATGAAATACCAATCTCAACTCTTGGAACATCTTATATGCTCCATGGATTTCAAAACGTATTTAAAGCCCCGATTCTAAGCCGTTAAGCATGGTGCACTAAACTATCAAGTTGTCATCATATTGAGCTAGCCAAACGTTCATAACGTCTACATCTGCTCCTGCAATAGGTTTGTCACCTAGCGGTGCATCAAGGACATAATTCTTCTGTGCAGCAATGAGGATAATACTTAGATCACGGATCCAATCCGCATCATTGCTACTAACATTTTTCAACATAGTTTTTCTCTAGGAACACAATAAACGGGGAGCAACATCGCGAGCTATTGATCTACAACATAGATATGCTAATACTACCAGGACTAAGTTCATGATAAATTAAAGTTCAATTAATCATATTACTTAAGAACTCCCACTTAGATAGACATCCTCTAATCATCTAAGTGATCACGTGATCCAAATCAACTAAACCATGTCCGATCATCACGTGAGATGGAGTAGTTTTCAATGGTGAACATCACTATATTGATCATATCTTCTATATGATTCACGCTCGACCTTTCGATCTCAGTGTTCTGAGGCCATATCTGCATACGCTAGGCTCGTCAAGTTTAACCTGAGTATTCCGCGTGTGCAACTATTTTGCACCTGTTGTATTTGAACGTAGATCCTATCACACCCGATCATCACATGGTGTCTCAGCACGAAGAACTTTCGCAACAGTGCATACTCACGGAGAACACTTATACCTTGAAATTTAGTGAGAGATCATCTTATAATGCTACCGTCGATCTAAGAAAAATAAGATGCATAAAAGATAAACATCACACGCAATCAATATAAGTGATATGATATGGCCATCATCATCTTGTGCTTGTGATCTACATCTCCGAAGCACCGTCATGATCACCATCGTCACCGGCGCGACACCTTGATCTCCCTCGTAGCATCATTGTTGTCTCGCCAACTTATGCTTCTACAACTATCGCTACTGCTTAGTGATAAAGTAAAGCATTACAGGGCGATTGCATTGCATACAATAAAGCGACAACCATATGGCTCCTGCCAGTTGCCGATAACTCGGTTACAAAACATGATCATCTCATACAATAAAATTTAGCATCATGCCTTGACCATATCACATCACAACATGCCCCGCAAAAACAAGTTAGACGTCCTCTACTTTTGTTGTTGCAAGTTTTACGTAGCTGCTACGGGCTGAGCAAGAACCGTTCTTGCCTACGCATCAAAACCACAACGATAGTTCGTCAAGTTAGTGTTGTTTTAACCTTCTCAAGGACCGGGCGTAGCCACACTCGTTTCAACTAAAGTTGGAGAAACTGACACCCGCCAGCCACCTGTGTGCAAAGCACGTCGGTAGAACCATTCTCGCGTAAGCGTACGCGTAATGTCAGTCGGGGCTGCTTCATCCAACAATACTGCCGAACCAAAGTATGACATGCTGGTAAGCAGTATGACTTGTATCGCCCATAACTCACTTGTGTTCTACTCATGCATATTACATCTACGCATAAATCCTGGCTCGGATACCACTGTTGGGGAACGTAGTAATTTCAAAAAAATTCCTACGCACACGCAAGATCATGGTGATGCATAGCAACGAGAGGGGAGAGTGTGTCCACGTACCCTCGTAGACCGAAAGCGGAAGTGTTAGCTCAACACGGTTGATGTAGTCGTACATCTTCACGATCCGACCGATCAAGCACCGAACGCACAGCACCTCCGAGTTCTGCACACGTTCAACTCAATGACGTCCCTCGAACTCCGATCCAGCCGAGCTTTGAGGGAGAGTTCCATCAGCACGACGGCGTGGTGACGACGATGATGTTCTACCGACGCAGGGCTTCACCTAAGCACCGCAATGATATGACCGAGGTGGATTATGGTGGAGGGGGGCACCGCACACGGCTAAAAGATCTAAGAGATCAATTTTTGTGTCTATGGGGTGCCCCCCTCCTCCGTATATAAAGGGGGGAAGGAGGAGTGGCCGGCCAAGAGGAGGAGGCGCGCCCAAGGGGGGGAAATCCTACTCCAAGTAGGTTTTGCCCCCCTTTCCTATTCCAACTAGGAGAAGGGGGAAGGAGGAGGTGGAGAGATGGAAGGAGAAGTGGGGCCAGCGCCCCTTCCCTTTCCCAATTCAGATTGGGGCAAGGGGGGCCACGCGCCACCTCCTGCTGCCTCTCCTCTTCCACCACTTTGGGCCCATGAGGCCCAATAACCCCCCGGTACTCCGGTATATATCCGATAACCCCCGGAACCATTCCGGTGTCCCAATATAGTCGTCCAATATATAAATCTTCATGTCTCGACCATTTCGAGACTCCTCGTCATGTCCGTGATCACATCAGGGACTCCAAACTACCTTCAGTGCATCAAAACACATAAACTCATAATATAACCGTCATCGAACTTTAAGCGTGCGGACCCTAGGGGTTCGAGAACTATGTAGACATGACCGAGACACGTCTCTGGTCAATAAACAATAGCGGAACCTGGATGCTCATATTGGCTCCTACATATTCTACGAAGATCTTTATCGATCAAACCGCATAACAACATATGTTGTTCCCTTTGTCATCGGTATGTTACTTGCCCGAGATTCAATCATCGGTATCTCAATACCTAGTTTAATCTCGTTACCGGCAAGTCTCTTTACTCATTCCATAATACATCATTTCGCAACTAACTCATTAGTCACATTGCTTGCAAGGCTTATAGTGATGTGCATTACCGAGAGGGCCCAGAGATACCTCTCCGACAATCGGGATGACAAATCCTAATCTCGAAACACGCCAACCCAACAAGTACCTTTGGAGACACTTGTAGAGCACCTTTATAATCACCCAGTTATGTTGTGACATTTGGTAGCACACAAAGTGTTCCTCCGGTAAACGGGAGTTGCATAATCTCATAGTCATAGGAACATTTATAAGTCATGAAGAAAGTAATAACAACAAACTAAACGATCATCGTGCTAAGCTAACTGATGGGTCAAGTCAATCACATCATTATCTAATGATGTGATCCCGTTAATCAAATGACAACTCATGTCTATGGTTAGGAAACATAACCATCATTGATTCAACGAGCTAGTCAAGTAGAGGCATACTAGTGACACTATGTTTGTCTATGTATTCACACATGTATTATGTTTCCAGTTAATACAATTCTAGCATGAATAATAAACATTTATCATGATATAAGGAAATAAATAATAACTTTATTATTGCCTCTAGGGCATATTTCCTTCAGTCTCTCACTTGCACTAGAGTCAATAATCTAGTTCACATCGCCATGTGATTTAATACCAATAGTTCACATCACCATGTGATTAACACCCATAGCTCACATCGTCATGTGACCAACACCCAAAGGGTTTACTAGAGTCAATAATCTAGTTCACATCGCTATGTGATTAACACCCAAAGAGTACTAAGGTGTGATCATGTTTTGCTTGTGAGAGAAGTTTAGTCTACGGGTCTGCCACATTCAGACCCGTATGTATTTTGCAAATTTCTTTATCAACAATGCTCTACATGGAGCTACTCTAGCTAATTGCTCCCACTTTCAAAATGTATCCAGATTAAGACTTTAGAGTCGTCTGGATCAGTGTCAAAATTTGCATCGACGTAACCCTTTACGACGAACCTTTTGTCACCTCCATAATCGAGAAACATATCCTTATTCCACTAAGGATAATTTTGACCGCTGCCCATTGATCTACTCCTAGATCACTATTGTACTCCCTTTCTAAACGCAGTGTAGGGTATACAATAGATTTGGTACATAGCATGGCATACTTTATAGAAACTATGGCTGAGGCATAGGGAATGACTTTCATTCTCTTTCTATCTTCTGCCGTGGTTGGGCTTTGAGTCTTACTCAATTTCACACCTTGTAACATAGGTAAGAACTCTTTCTTTGACTGTTCCGTTTTGATCTACTTAAAATCTTGTCAAGGTATGTACTCATTGAAAAAACTTATCAAGCATCTTGATCTATCTCTATAGATCTTGATGCTCAATATGTAAGCAGCTTCATCGAGGACTTTCTTTGAAAAACTCCTTTCAAACACTCCTTTATGCTTTGCAGAATAATTCTACATTATTTCCGATCAACAATATGTCATTCACATATACTTATCATAAATGCTGTAGTGCTCCCACTCACTTCCTTGTAAATACTGACTTCACCGCAAGTCTGTATAAAACTATATGCTTTGATCAACTTATCAAAGCGTATATTCCAACTCCGAGATGCTTGCACCAGTCCATAGATGGATCGCTGGAGCTTGCATATTTTGTTAGCACCTTTAGGATTGACAAAACCTTCTGGTTGCATCATATACAACTCTTTCTTTAATAAATCCTTTAAGGAATGCAGTTTTGTTTATCCATTTGCCAGATTTGATAAAATGCGGCAATTTGCTAACATGATTCAGATAGACTTAAGCATCGCTATGAGTGAGAAAATCTCATCATAATCAACACCTTGAACTTTGTCAAAAACCTTTTTCGACAAGTCGAGCTTTGTAGATAGTAACACTACTATCAGCGCCCGTCTTCCTCTTGAAGATCCATTTATTTTCTTTGGCTTGCCGATCAACGGGTAAGTCAACCAAAGTCCACACTTTGTTCTCATACATGGATCCCATCTCAGATTTCATGGCCTCAAGCCATTTCGCAGAATCTGGGCTCATCATCACTTCCTCATAGTTCGTAGGTTTGTCATGGTCAAGTAACATGAACTCCAGAATAGGATTACCGTACCACTCTGGTGTGGAACATACTCTGGTTGACCTACGAGGTTCGGTAGTAACTTGATCCGAAGCTTTCATGATCATCATCGTTAACTTCCTCACTAATTGGTGTAAGCATCACTGGAACTGACTTCAGTGATGAACTACTTTCCAATTTGGGAGAAGGTACAATTACCTTATCAAGTTCTACTTTCCTCCCACTCACTTCTTTCGAGAGAAACTCCTTCTCTAGAAAGGATCCATTTTTAGCAACGAATATCTTGCCTTCGGATCTATGATAGAAGGTGTACCCAATAGTAACTTTTGGGTATCCTATGAAGACTCACTTTTCTGATTTGGGTTTGAGCTTATTAGGATGAAACTTTTTCACATAAGCATCGCAACCCCAAACTTTAAGAAATGACAACTTTGGTTTCTTGCCAAACCACAGTTCATATGGTGTCATCTCAACGGATTTAGATGGTGCCCTATTTAATGTGAATGCAGCTGTCTCTAATGCATAACCGTGAAACGATAGTGGTAAATTGTTAAGAGACATCATAGATTGCACCATCTATACCGACTAATAAAACAAGGTAATATTCTTGGTTTCGTCCCATGATTAGATGATTTTTAATCTGGTGAGGTGGTACTATTCATATAAAAATTCTGGTTGTTCGTTTTGTGCGATTGAGAAAACATAGTCCAAAGGCCGTTATGCCTCAACCGAGTGGGCCTCGACCTTTCTCTAATTGGCCTGCTCCTGCAGCCTTGACGAAAATACCATCACTTGCATATACGCACGTGAGTTGTACTAAACCATCCAAGAGACATCGATTAAATCCAATTCAAAAAGAAAGAAGAGACCACATAAAGAGGCAGAGAGTAGGGGGACATGCACGGCTGGTTGGTTGGCTGTAAAAAAGACTTCGTCCTGATGCATTAGAGACACGCGGCCATAAAATGCAAAGAATCAATGTCACATTGTGCGGACTGTGGCGGCTGGCAACGACGGCGGCCAGCAGGCCAGAGTTCCTGCAGTCGACTGCATTGATGAACACCCGTCAGTGCCGATGCCATGCGCGCCATTGACCCCCCGCCTACACCTCAGCGCCGGGATCGTCACCGACTGCACGCATGGTGCAGTCATCATCTCCTCGGCGACGGTGTCCGGGCTTGAGGTTGTGTGCCTAGGCATAGGCGTTGGCTGGTGGATGCAGGCCGCTGGAATCCTTGTGACAGCGGAGCACTATGTGCGTAAATTCGTGAAAGCTCATGCGCATGCAACGTGCGTAAAGGTGAACCAAGCAAGCTGGGCAACAGGGGCCACTACTTGGTTTGAAAATAAAATTCCTACGCAAGCTGGAGTCGCTGGCATGCACACCGGACTCACCCATTGCGCGAGTGCCGAGTGCGTACAACTGCCTCAGACACGGCGACGACATGGATGGCTGGTGGCCTTGCCCACTTTTGGTTGTGCCATTCTAATTTAAACATGAACACGACATCAACGGTCTTAGATACAACTTCTAATCTCCCTAAAATAAAGAAGATACAACTTCCAATCATCCGGCATCCGCTGCTCCAATTAGTTTTCTCCTCCACTAGAAGCCTTTTTTTTAATTTACCTATAAGTTCTTAATTATAAAACAGTAGATCATGCTGAAATGCCCTTTTAGTTCACATAAAATACCTCTAATTTTAATATTTTTCATGTGATATTTTCATGAGTTATAGGCAATAATGCTTCATGGTTTTGCTAGAGAATTAGCTACATATGATCATGTTATGTGCCATCATAAGCATTCGTTCATCCAAAACATATGATCATGTTATGTGCCATCATAAGCATTCGTTCATCCAAAAATCCAAAAGTACCAATTTGCATTCTCTACCCGGCCATTCACCCGTCAATGGCGATGCTCACATCTCTCTGTTCTGTGTGCGTATATATAAAAGAAGCGGCTATTTATTTTTTGAATATCGTGTTATTGCACAGAAAAAATGAGCTATTATGCATAATTTGTTATTCTAGATAATATGGCGTTGTGGATTGTCCTTCTTTTTACTTAATTGTTGTAGTTAAAACAAGTAAATGTCTAATAGTTTGCCCATAACAAAGCAGCCCTAGCGACAGAATCGACAGCTTGTGGTTGTGTGAGCATCGAAGGCGATGGGCATGGAAGCTTCTAGTAGAAGATTTGGACCACTAGGAAGCAGCTAGCCCTTGATTGAGTTGTCAGTGGCAATGGCAAGGGTGGTGTCTTCATGTCATCCTTAATCGATTAGGAGGCTGGTGGTGTTCATAGCTTTACATCAAAGTCGTCGGGTGCTGGGGGTGGGGGATCAACCAACGAACTCAACGAACTCAACCAATGCATTTTCTCTTCAAAAATGAATTTGCCACCTCTTGTCCATTAGAACTAATAATCCAAAATTAATGTTGTTTAGTTAAATTAATTTACTCGAAATCATACTCCCGTCTCGAGCCCATGCTACAATCCTCAAATGATCCATCCTTTTGTAGCGAATATTCTTCCACGGCATAGATCCTCGATCCGGCCAACCTTGATTGATAAAAATCGTTGTTTTCCCCCGTTGCAACGCACGGGCATTTGTGCTAGTATCTGATAAAGTACGGTTACGATGTTCGGACACACCATTACGCTGTGGTGTTCCGGGTGGCGTGAGTTGCGAAACTATTCCACATTGTTTCAAATGAAGACCAAACTCGCAACTTAAATATTCTCCTCCACGATCAGATCATAGAAACTTTATTCTCTTGTTATGATGATTTTCCACTTCACTCTGAAATTTTTTGAACTTTTCAAATGTTTCAGACTTATGTTTCTTCAAGTAGACATATCCATATCTGCTCAAATCATCTGTGAAGGTCAGAAAATAACGATACCTGCCGCGAGCCTCAACACTCATCGGACCTCATACATCAGTATGTATTATATCCAATAAGTCAGTTGCTCGCTCCATTGTTCCGGAGAACGGAGTCTTAGTCATCTTTGCCCATGAGGCATGGTTCGCAAGCATCTACTGATTCATTAATCAAGTGATTTCAAAAGCCCATAAACATGGATTTTCTTCATGCGCTTTACACCAATATGACCGAAACGCAGTGCCACAAATAAGTTGCACTATCATTATTAACTTTGCATCTTTTGGCTTCAATATTATGAATATGTGTATCACTACGATCGAGATCCAACAAACCATTTTATTGGGTGTATAACCATAGAAGGTTTTATTCATGTAAATAAAATAACAATTATTCTCTAACTTAAATGAATAACATGATCAAATCATATTCTTGCTCAACGCAAACACTAAATAACATTTATTTAGGTTCAACACTAATCCTAAAAGTATAGGGAGTGTGCGATGATGATCATATCATTCTTGGAACTACTTCCAACACACATCATCACTTCACCCTTAACTAGTCTCTGTTCATTCTGCAACTCCTGTTTCAAGTTACTACCCTTAGCAACTGAACTAGTATCAAATACCGAGGGGTTGCTATAAACACTAGTAAAGTACACATCAATAACATGTATATCCAATATACCTTTGTTCACCTCGCCATCCTTCTTATCCGCCAAATACTTGGGGCAATTCTGCTTCTAGTGACCAGTCCCTTTCCAGTAAAAGCACTCAGTCTCAGGCTTAGGTCCAGACTTGGGCTTCTTCGCTTGAGCAGCAACTTGCTTGCCGTTCTGATTGAAGTTCCCTTTCTTCCCTTTGCCCTTTTCTTGAAACTAGTGGTCCTTGTCAACCATCAACACTTGATGCTTTTCTTAATTTCTACCTTCGTCGATTTCAGCATCACGAAGAGCTTGGGAATTAATTTTGTCATCCCTTGCATATTATAGTTCATTACTAAGTTCTAGTAACTCGGTGATAGTGACTAGAGAACTTTGTCAATTACTCTCTTATCTGGAAGATTAACTCCCACTTGATTCAAGCAATTGTAGTACTCAGACAATCTGAGTACATGCTCACTGGTTGAGCTATTCTCCTCCATCTTGTAGGCAAAGTACTGTCAGAGGTCTCTTACCTCTCGACATGGGCATGCGTATGAAATACCAATCTCAACTCTTGGAACATCTTATATGCTCCATGGCTTTCAAAACGTATTTGAAGCCCCGATTCTAAGCCATTAAGCATGGTGGACTAAACTATCAAGTAGTCATCATATTGAGCTAGCCAAACGTTCATAACGTCTGCATCTGCTCCTGCAATAGGTCTGTCACCTAGCTGTGCATCAAGGACATAATTCTACTGTGCAGCAATGAGGATAATCCTCAGATCACGGATGCAATTGGCATCATTGCTACTAACATTTTTCAACATAGTTTTTCTCTAGGAACACAATAAACGGGGAGCAACATCGCGAGCTATTGATCTACAACATAGATATGCTAATACTATCAGGACTAAGTTCATGATAAATTAAAGTTGAATTAATCATATTACTTAAGAACTCCCACTTAGATAGACATCCCTCTAATCATCTAAGTGATCACGTGATCCAAATCAACTAAACCATGTCCGATCATCACGTGAGATGGAGTAGTTTTCAATGGTGAACATCACTATGTTGATCATATCTTCTATATGATTCACGCTCGACCTTTCGGTCTCAGTGTTCCGAGGCCATATCTGCATATGCTAGGCTCGTCAAGTTTAACCTGAGTATTCCGCTTGTGCAACTGTTTTGCGCCCGTTGTATTTGAACGTAGAGCCTATCACACCCGATCATCACATGGTGTCTCAGCACGAAGAACTTTCACAACGGTGCATACTCAGGGAGAACACGTATACCTTGAAATTTAGTGAGAGATCATCTTATAATGCTACCGTCGATCTAAGAAAAATAAGATGCATAAAATATAAACATCACATGCAATCAATATAAGTGATATGATATGGCCATCACCATCTTGTGCTCGTGATCTTCATCTCCGTAGCACCATCATGATCACCATCGTCACCGGCGCGACACCTTGATCTCCCTCGTAGCATCGTTGTCGTCTCGCCAACTTATGCTTCTACGACTATCACTACCTCTTAGTGATAAAGTAAAGCATTACAGGGCGATTGCATTGCATACAATAAAGCGACAACCATATGGCTCCTGCCAGTTGCCGATAACTCGGTTACAAAACATGATCATCTCATACAATAAAATTTAGCATCATGCCTTGACCATATCACATCACAACATGCCGTGCAAAAACAAGTTAGACGTCCTCTACTTTTGTTGTTGCAAGTTTTACGTGGCTGCTACGGGCTGAGCAAGAACCGTTCATAACTACGCATCAAAACCACAACAATAGTTCGTCAAGTTAGTGTTGTTTTAACCTTCTCAAGGATCGGGCGTAGGCACACTTGGTTCAACTAAAGTTGGAGAAACTGACACCCGCCAGCCACTTGTGTGCAAAGGACATCGGTAGAACCAATCTCACGTAAGCGTACGCGTAATGTCGGTCCGAGCCGCTTCATCCAGCAATACCGTCGAACCAAAGTATGACATGCTGGTAAGCAGTATGACTTGTATCGCGCACACTCACTTGTGTTCTACTCATGCATATTACATCTACGCATAAAACCTGGCTCGGATACCACTGTTGGGGAACGTAGTAATTTTAAAAAAATTCCTACGCACACACAAGATCATGGTGATGCATAGCAACGAGAGGGAAGAGTGTGTCCACGTACCCTCGTAGACCAAAAGCGGAAGCGTTAGCACAACGCGGTTGAAGTAGTCGTACGTCTTCACGATCCGACCGATCAAGCACCGAATGCACGACACCTCCGAGTTCTGCACACGTTCAACTCGATGACGTCCCTCGAACTCCGATCCAGCCGAGCTTTGAGGGAGAGTTCTGTCAGCACGACGGCGTGGTGACGATGATGATGTTCTACCGACGCAGGTCTTCGCCTAAGCACCGCTACGATATGACCGAGGTGGATTATGGTGGAGGGGGCACTGCACACACGGCTAAAAGATCTAAGATATCAATTTTTGAGTCTATGGGGTGCCCCCCTCCTCCGTATATAAAGGGGGAAGGAGGAGGGGGCCGGCCAAGAGGAGGAGGCGCGCCCAAGGGGGGGGGCAATCCTACTCCAAGTAGGTTTTGCCCCCCTTTCCTATTCCAACTAGGAGAAGGGGGAAGGAAGAGGTGGAGAGAAGGAAGGAGAAGGGGGGCGCCGCCCCCTTCCCATTCCCAACTCGGATTGGGGCAAGGGGGGCCGCGCGCCACCTCCTGCTGCCTCTCCTCTTCCACCACTTTGGGCCCATGAGGCCCAATAACCACCCCCCAGGGGTGGCGGGTTCCGGTAACCCCCCGGTACTCCGGTATATATCCGATAACCCCCGGAACCATTCCGGTGTCCGAATATAGTTGTCCAATATATCAATCTTCATGTCTCGACCATTTTGAGACTCCTCGTCATGTCCGTGATCACATGTAACATCCCAAATTTTCAATTTGGAATGTTATACATTAGATCATCGATTCATATCATATTTATTTTGCATTTTGGTTGATCCCAGAAATTCTACGCAACTCAATGACCCACGGAGAGAGTTGGGAATTTCGATATTTTCATCTTTGAGTTCTCTCAAATTTTGAGAATAGGATCATTTGATTTTATTTATTTTATCATCAATTATTTCTATTACAAAACTATGAGAGAGGGAATAAAATGACTTTCCCAAAATAAAGAAATATTGAGGATTTAATAATAAAATCAAATAAGATTTTATTTCATTGTTTTTCGGTGTTTTATTTGATTTAGGAAAAATGTGCGATTTTAAAATTTGCATTTAGGTCCCAAATAAATGTTCACCCTGTGAGGCTTGATTTTAGAAGCCCGTGGAAATTTATTTCGGAAATTTTGGAGTCCGTTTAGTATTTATTTTTTCCTTTTTCTGAGCGGAATATATATAAAAAAACCGCGCCGCGCGCCGGCTGGGCCAAGGCCCAGGCGATGGCCCACCCCGCCGCCTGCGCCTCCCTCCAGGAGACCGGAGCCGCGTCGCCGCTCGAGTCCGGCTCGGGGCCGCCGCCGTGCCCCCTCCCCCAAGGCAGCACCCTCCTCCCTCTCTTAAATACCGAACCGCCCCACCGTCCCTCACCTCACCCCGCCGCCCCGCATAGCCGCCCCGCCGCCCCGCATAGCCGCCGCCGCCGCCGGAGCGCCGCCCCGCCGCCGGAGTACCTCGCCGGAGGTATAGCCGCCGCCGATCCGTTCGTTTTAGCGAACGTGTTCACCGGTTAGTTTTTGTTAACGAACGTCCGTTTGATTAACTGTTCGTCAGTTTTCTTTTTCTCGGATTAAATCCGCGATTTATCTGATCGTGATTCCTGATCCGATTTTTGTTTTAGTTTATCTTTTCGCTCGTTTATCGGAATCAGGCGATTCAAGCGCCTAGAGTTTCGTCTCGAAAGCCTCTATCCGTTTAACCAACTTAAACAAGATTTTGCTACTGTAAAATTTGCCTAGATCCAGATTACTAGAACGAAGTTGTTTTCTTTCGCCGTTTGATTTTCGTTGCTTCGTTCGATTTGATTCTTTTTGCCAACCGGAGTTCTTAAGTTGAACCTTCTGGTTATATCTCTTATTTGAGTTTTACCTGTGCATTAGATGAGTACTTAGTGCTTGCTCGTTTGTTTGTTTGTGATAGAGTATCCGGAGTGCGCCGCTTGTTACTTCGAATCGCTAGGTTTCCCGGATCATCAGCAAGGCAAGTAACACTTTGATCATACCTTTTTCTACTACCCAGTTTTATTGCATTAGATCAATCCTCACACATTGCATGATTAGGATCTAATTAAATTGTGGGATGGGAAGTAGTTGAGGTAGTACCTATTATCTGTTTATTATCAAACCTTTGGGAGTTACTTCCGCGTTTGCTTATTATGCCATGCTATGCTAGTAGACGTGGATTGGGTGAGTGATATCCATGACAGATGTGAGTTTTGTTAATTAATGGTTTATATAAGGTGGCAACCTAAACACACATCTGGGTGGATTGAGGCACCTGGGTATTCCAGGACTTGCCTGTTTTCTTTTGGACCGCCACCCAGGCTCAAAGGGATCATAAGACTATTCATACTAGAAACTTCCGTGTGCAGCCACAAGCTATTATGGGCTCTAGCATAGTTGACTAAGTTGTGCGAACTCTTACAGTGGTAGACTAGCAGATGTAGGGGATGTAGGTGGTACGGTCTACCCGATCGTAAGGTGCTAGCGCTTCTGAAAGACTATGTCTCGATCATCCGTCTTCTCAAACACCATGTAGTGCGAGAAACCAAACGGAGGCGATCGAGTTTTGTGGGGAAAAGTGCGCAAACCTCTGCAGAGTGTAACAAACTAATCATGATTAGCCGTGTCCCCGGTTATGGACATCTTGAGTATCTAGTACCTGGATTATCATGTGAATCTCAACATGTTACTCTAAATTAATTTTGTTGGGTTATGTTTAATGATGATGCTTAATTGGGATTGAGAATGCTGTCAACCATTCTCAATGTTTGACAACTACCATGATAGTTAAATAAATTTTATTCCTTTGTAGTAGGGAAAAATTGGCTTTGCGCAAAAACTATAACCATAGAGCTTTCCACCAGCCAAATATGCATATAGTATAGCTGTTTCATTCCATTACTCTCTATGTGTTACCTTGCCAGCATATTCCATGTGCTGACCCGTTTTCGGGCTGCAACGTTAATGTTGCAGACTTTTCAAACGACGATTAAGGAGTTTTTAGGTCGTGGTCCTATACTCGGTGATGCCGTTGGAGTTTATGCACTCACTTATCTTCCAAGCCTTCCGCTGTTATCGTTATTAGATGGCCTTAAGCCATATTTTATTGTAATAAGCTTTCTTATGAGACACTCGATGTAATAAGTGGGTGATTGCTACTCTGCTATAAATCCTTCGAGTACTGTGTGGTGTCAGCACTACTGATCCAGGGATGACACCGGAGCACAGAGATCAGACTGTTTGAGGTCTGGTCGCTACAGAGATGGTATCAGAGCACACGCTGACTGTAGGACACGACCACTAAGCTAAAAGACCTAGATCACTATTCACTCTCTTCTTCTCTGACTCCTCATCTTTTCTACTCTTTAGGATGGCGGATGCAAGGAACAAGTTCACACAACCGGATGAAGATACACCCTTTGGACGTCACTTGAAGGAAGTCACTAGATACCTGAACATAGGAGTACCAAGCTTCACGGGAACCTACAATGCCACTTTACCTGAAGAAGAGCGCTGTATGATTCAAGTTCAAGTTCCAGGAAGGACGTTCATGCCAGTCACTGAGCCCATCGAGTTTTCTTTTGATGCACCAACTTGGAGTCTACCGCAAGGATCTCAAAGATACTATCTACCAGATTTGTGGGCGCCGAGATGAGCACTGGGAGATGATCAGCACCAGGAATGATAGATCAATCGCAGCTTTTATCCAGGAGCTAAACCAGCACATTCGACGATAGGAGAACCAGATGTGCGCCGACATGATAGATCTGAAGAAGGCTAAGACTAGAATCAAGGAACTGGAGGAAGAACTCAAGGCTACACGTGAAGATTTTGAAGAAGAAATTGAAGTATTGGTGGAGAAGAATGACGACCTGATCAAGAAGATTGGAATATTTATGGGAGGCCCTACGCCAGTAGATGAAGACGACGGACCCCAGGAAATTAGCCCGGAAGACTACATCATGATCGACGGCACCGACTCGAAAGCAGATAGTAGCGATGATGACTATGTTGATGAAGCTGGAGGAGATATCATGGAGTCTGCAACCGAAGAATATTTCTAGTAGACCACCTCATCAGTAGTAGTAGTCCACCATGTAAATATAGTAGTCCGAGCACTTTTGCGATAGTTAGATCGATTGTATGCCTTTGTTTGATTGATTGAAGTGAATTGTTTGCTTTTGCCTCATGTGCATATGGGTAGTGTTTTCTCTTTAGACCCCCTCTATTCTTATATCTCATCTTTTCTAAACCCACAGATGCCTCCGAGACGTGACCCCGGAATTGCCTTCCCACCGGAGCTCACCCAGTTGATCCAGCAGCAGAACACATTGATGCAGTTGCTAGTCCAGAATCAGAATCAGGGGAACAATAACAACAACCCACCACCACCACCACTTGTTGACCACTTAGCCCGTTTTCTTAGGCTGAATCCGCCGGTGTTTTCCAGTAGCACCGAGCCGATAGTAGCAGATGATTGGCTCCGCAAGACAGCTAGGGAGTTGACCACAGCAGGATGCACAGATGCGGAGAAGGTGAAGTTTGCCGCACATCAGTTAGAAGGACCCGCAACATCATGGTGGGAGAATTTCACAGCCACCTTCCCAGTCGACACTGTCACATGGGACCAGTTTCAGCAGGCTTTCCATACTGCCCATGTTTCAGCAGGAGCTATGGCCATGAAGAAGCGTGAGTTTCGTAACTTGCGCCAAGGAGGATGGACAGTTGGCCAATATGTGGAGGAATTTAGTAAGTTAGCACGTTATGCCCCAGATGACGTCGCTACGGATGCAGCTAAGCAGGAGAAGTTTCTGGAAGGACTGAATGATGAGTTGAGCATGTAGTTGATGGTAGCCACCTTCAACAACTACCAGGAGTTGGTAGATCGTGCTCTGATGATTGAAGGGAAGAAGCAGCAAATTGAGAATCGCAAGAGGAAATATGGACAAGGAAAGTACAATTCAGGAGCTCAGCAGAAGCCATGTTTTACCCCTAGACCTGGAGGCCATTTTCAGCATACTCATGGAGGAGGTAGCTCGCACAATCACAATGGCACCAAGAATGGTAATGGCAATGGAGGAAGCAACGGCCAGAACCGCACCAACCCCTCAACCCCAGCCAAGGACTTGAACCAAGTCACTTGCTATAAGTGTTCGAAGACCGGACACTATGCCAATGAATGTCCTGATGGCCAAAATGGCAATGGAAGTTCTGGGAAGAAGCCGAACCCTTTCAACAGGGGACAGGTGAACCACGTTAGCGTGGAGGAGGTTGAAGCTCAGCCCGATGCAGTAATAGGTAAGTTTTTGGTTAAGTCATTTACTGCACTCGTTCTTTTTGATACTGGTGCATCACATTCATACATCTCAAGGGGATTTGTGGATAAGTACAACCTATCAACCCAAGCCCTTAGGTCACCCATGTTAGTAACCTCGCCTAGAGCAGAGTATGTGGCTAGTCTATGGTGTGATCGGTTACCATTAAGGATTGGTAACTATGTTTTTCCCTCAGACCTAATAGTATTGGAATCCCAAGGATTGGATGTGATATTAGGCATGGATTGGTTATCAAAGTATGAAGGGAATATTGAGTGTGCTAGTAAGACAATTTTGCTTACCACCCCAGAAGGGAGAAGGATCAAGTATGTATCCCGGCATGTGCCAAAGAGGACCCAAGTAAATTGCCTAATAGGAGTTGTGCGGGAGGAACTACCAGTGGTAAGAGATTTCCCTGATGTATTTCCAGAAGAGTTGCCAGGCATGCCACCGGATAGAGATATCGAGTTTTTGATTGAGCTATTGCCAGGCACAGGTCCAATATCAAAGAGACCATATAGGATGCCAGCAAAGGATTTGGTGGAAATTAAGAAGCAGATTAAGGAGTTACTAGATAAGGGATATATTCGCCCAAGTTCTTCACCTTGGGGATCGCCAGTTCTTCTAGTGGAGAAGAAGGATGGATCGTTAAGGATGGTTGTTGATTATCGAGGATTGAATGAAGTAACGATCAAGAACAAGTACCCACTACCAATGATCAACGATCTGTTTGATCGATTGCAAGGAGCTAAGGTATCTTCCAAGATCGATCTGCGATCAGGATACCACCAGTTGAAGATTCGAGAACAGGATATTCCGAAGACAACTTTTACTACCAGATATGGGCTATATGAGTACACCGTTATGTCATTTGGTCCGACTAACGCACCTGCCTATTTTATGAACATGATGAACAAAGTGTTTATGGAGTTTTTGGATAAGTTCGTCGTAGTGTTCATTGATGATATCCTGGTTTACTCGAAGAATGAAGAGGAGCATAAGGAGCATTTGCGTTTGGTACATGGAAAACTCAGAGAACATCAATTATATGCTAAGTTCAGCAAATGTGAGTCTTGGTTGAAGGAAGTAGGATTCCTCGGACATGTTATATCTGGTGAAGGTATAGTACTAGATCCCGCTAAAGTTGAAACCGTGACCAAGTGGGAAGCCCCAACAACAGTTGGAGAGATCCGGAGTTTTCTTGGACTCGCAGGATACTATCGGAGATTTATTGAGAATTTCTCAAAAATTGCGAAGCCTATGACAGAGTTGTTAAAGAAGGATACCAAGTTCATATGGACAGAAGAGTGTGAGGCTAGTTTCCAGGAGTTGAAGAAACGTTTGGTTACCTCACCAGTGTTGATTTTGCCAGATCAAACCAAGGACTATGAGGTGTATTGCGACGCTTCACGCCGAGGACTTGGAGTAGTACTTATGCAGGAAGGGAGAGTTGTTTCATATGCCTCAAGACAACTGAAGCCTCATGAGTTGAATTATGCCACGCATGATTTGGAGTTAGCAGCCGTAGTGCATGCGTTGAAAACATGGAGACATTTTCTCATTGGAAATCATTGTGAGGTGTACACGGATCATAAGAGTTTGAAGTACATTTTCACACAGAAGGAGTTAAATCTCAGACAAAGGAGATGGTTGGAGCTTATCAAGGATTTATGATATGAAATTGCATTATCACCCCGGAAAGGCTAATGTAGTAGCTGATGCATTAAGCCGCAAGAGCCATGTCAATACGTTAATGACAGGAGAAATACCCAAGGAGTTAGCAGAAAATCTTCGTGAACTATGTTTGGAAATAGTTCCGAGAGGCTATGTAGCAGCATTGGAGATTCAGTCAACTTTGATGGATAGAATCAGAGAAGCTCAGAAAGCTGACAGAGAGATTGCCGCTATAAAGGAGAAACTGAGCAAAGGAAAAGCTAGAGGATTTCGTGAGGATGAACACGACACCCTATGGTTTGAAGACCGTGTTTACGTGCCCAATGACCCGGAGATCAGGAAGTTGATACTGCAAGAGGCACACGACTCACCATATTCGATTCACCCAGGAAACACCAAGATGTATTTGGATTTGAAGGATATTTTCTGGTGGACCGGAATGAAGAAGGATATAGCGGAGTATGTAGCAGTTTGTGATGTATGTCAGAGATTAAAGGCAGAGCATCAGAAGCCAGCAGGATTGTTACAACCATTGCCGATACCAGAATGGAAGTGGGATAGGCTAGGCATGGATTTTATCATGGGATTGCCCAGGACTCGTTCAGGCTATGACTCAATTTGGGTCGTAGTTGATCGATTGATGAAAGTAGCTCATTTCATCCCAGTAAAGACCACTTACACTAGTGCTAAGTTGGCAAAGATATACATGACCAGGATCGTATGTCTGCATGGAGTTCCAAGGAGTATCGTATCAGATAGAGGAACCCAGTACCTCAAAGTTCTGGAAGCAGTTGCACGAAACTTTGGGTACCAGGCTAGAATTCAGTACAACTTTTCATCCACAGATAGATGGACAGACCGAGAGAGTAAATCAGATTTTGGAGGATATGTTGAGAGCTTGTGCGCTAGATTATGGATCTAGTTGGGACGACAATTTGCCATATGCAGAGTTCTCTTACAACAACAGTTACCAAACCAGTTTAAAGATGGCCCCTTTCGAAGCCTTGTACGGAAGGAGGTGCAGGACACCGTTGTCATGGGATGAAGTTGGAGACCGTCAGTTGTTTGGACCTGACTTGATTAAAGAGTCTCAACGGAAGGTGAAGTTGATTTGCAATAGGCTCAAGGTAGCCCAGTCTAGACAGAAAAGTTATGTAGATTCTAAACGTAAGGAGACAGTTTACGAAGTTGGAGATAGAGCTTATCTTCGAGTATCTCCACTTCGAGGAACAAAGCGTTTTGGAGTTAAAGGGAAGTTAGCGCCACGATTTGTAGGACCATATCGAGTTTTGGAGCGTATGGGAGAAGTGGCCTACAAGTTGGAATTGCCCGAAGGATTGTCAGGAGTTCATGATGTGTTCCACGTTTCTCAGCTGAAGAAGTGTCACGCGGAGATGGCTGACATACCATTGAGAGATACAATGCCTTTGGAAACTATTCAGTTGGATAACGATTTGACCTATGAGGAGAAACCAGTCAAGATTCTCGAGTTTGCCAACCGAGTTACTCGCAGCAAGGTTATCAAGTTTTGCAAACTTCAGTGGAGCCACCACACGGAGGATGAAGCCACCCGGGAACGAGAGGAAGATTTGTTCAAAGACCACCCTCACCTATTTTCTAGCCAACCCGAATCTCGAGGGCGAGATTCATCTTAAGGGGGGTAGGTTTGTAACATCCCAAATTTTCAATTTGGAATGTTATACATTAGATCAACGATGCATATCATATTTCTTTTGCATTTTGGTTGATCCCAGAAATTCTACGCAACTCAATGACCCACGGAGAGAGTTGGGAATTTCGATATTTTCATATTTGAGTTCTCTCAAATTTTGAGAATAGGATCATTTGATTTTATTTATTTTATCATCAATTATTTATATTACAAAACTATGAGAGAGGGAATAAAATGACTTTCCCAAAATAAAGAAATATTGAGGATTTAATAATACAATCAAATAAGATTTTATTTCGTAGTTTTTCGGTGTTTTATTTGATTTAGGAAAAATGTGCGTTTTTCAAATTTGCATTTAGGTCCGAAATAAATGTTCACCCTGTGAGGCTTAATTTTAGAAGCCCGTGGAAATTTATCTCGGAAATTTTGGAGTCCGTTTAGTATTTCTTTTTTCCTTTTTCCGAGCGGAATATAAAAAAAACCACGCCGCGCGCCGACTGGGCCAAGGCCCAGCCGACGGCCCACCCCGCCGCCTGCGTCTCCCTCCAGGAGACCGGAGCCGCGCCGCCGCCCGAGTCCGGCTCGGGGCCGCCGCCGTGCCCCCTCCCCCAAGGCAGCACCCCCTCCCTCTCTTAAATACGGAGCCGCCCCGCCGCCCCTCACCTCACCCCGCCGCCCCGCATAGCCGCCCCGCCGCCCTGCATAGCCGCCGCCGCCGGAGCCCCGCCCCGCCGCCGGAGTACCTCGCCGGAGGTATAGCCGCCGCCGATCCGTTCGTTTTAGCGAACGTGTTCACCGGTTAGTTTCTGTTAAAGAACGTCCGTTCGATTAACTGTTCGTCAGTTTTCTTTTTCTCAGATTAAATCCGTGATTTATCTGATCGCGATTCCTGATCCGATTTTCGTTTTAGTTTATCTTTTCGCTCGTTTATTGGAATCAGGCGATTCAAGCACCTAGAGTTTCATCTCGAAACCCTCTATCCGTTTAACCAACTTAAACAAGATTTTGCTACTGTAAAATTTGCCCTAGATCTAGATTACTAGAACGAAGTTGTTTTCTTTCGCCGTTTGATTTTCGTTGCTTCGTTCGATTTGATTCTTTTTGCCAACCGGAGTTCTTAAGTTGAACCTTCTGGTTATATCTCTTATTTGAGTTTTACCTGTGCATTAGATGAGTACTTATTGCTTGCTCGTTTGTTTGTTTGTGATAGAGTATCCGGAGTGCGCCGCTTGTTACTTAGAATCGCTAGGTTTCCCGGATCATCAGCAAGGCAAGTAACGCTTTGATCATACCTTTTTCTACTACCCAGTTTTATTGCATTAGATTAATCCTCACACATTGCATGATTAGGATCTAATTAAATTGTGGGATGGGAAGTAGTTGAGGTAGTACCTATTACCTGTTTATTATCAAACCTTTGGGAGTTACTTCCGCGTTTGCTTATTATGCCATGCTATGCTAGTAGACGTGGATTGGGTGAGTGATATCCATGACAGATGTGAGTTTTGTTAATTAATGGTTTATCTAAGGTGGCAACCTAAACACACATCTGGGTGGATTGAGGCACCTGGGTATTCCAGGACTTGCCTGTTTTCTTTTGGACCGGCACCCAGGCTCAAAGGGATCATAAGACTATTCATACTAGAAACTTCCGTGTACAGCCACAAGCTATTATGGGCTCTAGCATAGTTGACTAAGTTGTGCGAACTCTTACAGTGGTAGACTAGCAGATGTAGGGGATGTAGGTGGTACGGTCTACCCGATCGTAAGGTGCTAGCGCTTCTGAAAGACTATGTCTCGATCATCCGTCTTCTCAAACACCATGTAGTGCGAGAAACCAAACGGAGGCGATCGAGTTTTGTGGGGAAAAGTGTGCAAACCTCTGCAGAGTGTAACAAACTAATCATGATTAGCCGTGTCCCCGGTTATGGACATCTTGAGTATCTAGTACCTGGATTATCATGTGAATCTCAACATGTTACTCTAAATTAATTTTGTTGGGTTATGTTTAATGATGATGCTTAATTGGGATTGAGAATGCTGTCAACTATTCTCAATGTTTAACAACTACCATGATAGTTAAATAAATGTTATTCCTTTGTAGTAGGGAAAAATTGGCTTTGTGCAAAAACTGTAACCATAGAGCTTTCCACCAGCGAAATATGCATATAGTATAGCTGTTTCATTCCATTACTCTCTATGTGTTACCTTGCCAGCATATTCCATGTGCTGACCCGTTTTCGGGCTGCAACATTAATGTTGCAGACTTTTTAGACGATGATTAAGGAGTTTTTAGGTCGTGGTCCTATACTCAGTGATGCCGTTGGAGTTGATGGACTCACTTATCTTCCAAGCCTTCCGCTGTTATCGTTATTAGATGGCCTTAAGCCATATTTTATTGTAATAAGCTTTCTTATGAGACACTCGATGTAATAAGTGTGTTATTGCTACTTTGCTATAAATCCTCCGAGTACTATGTGGTGTCAGCATTACTGATCCAGGGATGACACCGGAGCACAGAGATCAGATTGTTTGAGGTCTGGTCGCTACAGAGATGGTATCAGAGCACACGCTGACTGTAGGAAACGACCACTAAGCTAAAAGACCTAGATCACTATTCACTCTCTTCTTCTCTGACTCCTCATCTTTTCTACTCTTTAGGATGGCGGATGCAAGGAACAAGTTCACACAACCGGATGAAGATACACCCTTTGGACGTCACTTGAAGGAAGTCACTAGATACCTGAACATAGGAGTACCAAGCTTCACGGGAACCTACAATGCCACTTTCCCCTAAGAAGAGCGCTGGATGATTCAAGTTCAAGTTCCAGGAAGGACGTTCATGCCAGTCACTGAGCCCATTGAGTTTTCTTTTGATGCACCAACTTGGAGTCTAGGAAAAAGCATGGCAGCTCACATCGCCATGGGACGCATTGGAGAAGTCTACCTCAAGGATCTCAAAGATACTATCTACCAGATTTGTGGGCGCCGAGATGAGCACTGGGAGATGATCAGCACCAGGAATGATAGATCAATCAGAGCTTTTATCCAGGAGCTAAACCAGCACATTCAATGACAAGAGAACCAGATGTGCACCGACATGATAGATCTGAAGAAGGCTAAGACTAGAATCAAGGAACTGGAGGAAGAACTCAAGGCTACACGTGAAGATTTTGAAGAAGAAATTGAAGTATTGGTGGAGAAGAATGACGACCTGATCAAGAAGATTGGAATATTTATGGGAGGCCCTACGCCAGTAGATGAAGACGACGAACCCCAGGAAATTAGCCCGGAAGACTACATCATCATTGACGGCACCGGCTCAAAAGCAGATAGTAGCGATGATGACTATGTTGATGAAGCTGGAGGAGATATCATGGAGTCTGCAACCGAAGAATATTTCTAGTAGACCACCTCATCAGTAGTAGTAGTCCACCATGTAAATATAGTAGTCCGAGCACTTTTGCGATAGTTAGATCGATTGTATGCCTTTGTTTGATTAATTGAAGTGAATTGTTTGCTTTTGCCTCATGTGCATATGGGTAGTGTTTTCTCTTTAGACCCCCTCTATTCTTATATCTCATCTTGCCTTCCCATCGGAGCTCACCCAGTTGATCCAGCAGCAGAACACATTGATGCAGTTGCTAGTCCAGAATCAGAATCAAGGGAACAATAACAACAACCCACCACCACCACCACCACCTGTTGACCACTTAGCCCGTTTTCTTAGGCTGAATCCGCCGGTGTTTTCCAGTAGCACCGAGCCGATAGTAGCAGATGATTGGCTCCGCAAGACAGCTAGGGAGTTGACCACAGCAGGATGCACAGATGCGGAGAAGGTGAAGTTTGCCGCACATCAGTTTTCTCTAATGACGTGATCCCATTAATCAAATGACAACTCACGTCTATGGTTAGGAAACATAACCATCATTGATTCAACGAGCTAGTCAAGTAGAGACATACTAGTGACACTATGTTTGTCTATGTATTTACACATGTATTATGTTTCCGGTTAATACAATTCTAGCATGAATAATAAACATTTATCATGATATAAGGAAATAAATAATAACTTTATTATTTCCTCTAGGGCATATTTCCTTCACCAGAGATGTTATGGCAGGTGATGAACTATTTTGTAATTTTGCACAACATGATTGTGAAAGATAAGGGCGAAGGGCAGCCCGCACGCATGATTTTGAGAACTCCGGAGTACATGTGTGCCTCCTGGAACAAGATGTAGAGCATGTTGTTTGCTTTCCAAAGATGCATCGACAACTTCGAGATATACAGCCGCACGTGCAACTACTAATTGATCTTGTGGAGCATACGTGGATCCACATTGGAAATCATTGAATTTTATTTTTTTTGAATTATGCTCTTCAAATATTTATGTTGGAATTATGTGTCTTATCTATGAATAATTTTATTTATGTGTTATATTCATTGTTACATGAATTTGTATTGTTCAATAGCTGACGTGCATGTGGTTGCATTTGAGGTTTTGGAAGTGGAGGATGTGGTTGTTGGGGAACGCAGTATTTCAATTTTTTTTCCTACGATCATGAAAGATCTATCTAGGAGATGCATAGCAATGAGAGGGGAGAGTGTGTCCACGTACCCTCATAGACCGAAAGCGGAAGTGTTTAGTAACGCGGTTGATGTAGTCGAACGTCTTCGCGATCCAACCGATCCTAGCACCGAACGTACAGCACCTCCGTGTTCAGCACACGTTCAGCATGAT